>NW_006408644.1:5500869-5515252 GCF_000296735.1 Chrysochloris asiatica | reverse complement strand
TTCAGAGTTCCAGGGTAGTCATCTGAATCTGTTTCACCAGGTTTATTGTGCTTTTACAAACTATTTCCTATTTATTTTGAACACAATTTATAACTACATGACTTTTCCATTGGCCAGTTTCCATTTTCTTTAAACTACAGTGACAAAAAAGAGAATAACTGTAGAAAGTGGCATATAGCCTGGTAATTACTTTGCTTTCTATCCTACCTTGAAACAATTTTCATATAGACATTGCATCTTTTGCATTCCTAATTCTGACAGGTTTCCTAATTCTTTTAATTTCCTAATTCTGACAAGAGTTTGAGCAGAGGAAAATCCATGGAGAAAACCCACCTTTTAATAGAGTTGAAACTACTAAATTGAACACAAAGAAGGAAGTGAATCTAGTTGCCTGTCAACTGCAAAAGATCCTTTGCTATGCTAAAATGTTCAATTTGCAGAAAAATGTTGACATTGATGTCATCAAAGTATCCTTCTTGTTGTTAGGTGCCATTGAATTGGTTTTGACCCAGAACAACCCTATATAGGGTTTCCAAGGAGTGGCTGGTGAGCTTGAACTATGGACCTAGAGGCTCAAACCTACTTGCAGTCCAGTGCACTCTCTCACAGCACCACACCAGGACTCCCAAGGTATCCTTAACACATTACAATGGTCAAACAGCTTTGCCACGTGCTCTGTGGATTTCATTGAGTTAAATTAACTCTCTGAGCTATGATTTCCTCAGTTTCAAAATGGAGATGATAGTTCATACATACATAATTCATGATGCTTATATGAAAAAAAAAAAAACTATGTAAAAATGTTCACACATCTGACATGAAGAAAATATTAATTAAGGTTAGTAATCACCATCATTATCATTATATTTCTTCTATAATGAACTGGTAACTTCAAAATTAGCCGTTCAAACCCACCCACAACTCTCTGGGACCTTACACAGGCTTTCCATAAGTCAGAACTGACTTGATGACACACAATAATGACAAGATTCAGCACTCCACATTTTCTTCTTAAGTTTCATATATTTAATGTTTCCATTACATTCTTGGATTTTCATTTTCTTATTATGTTGTGAAGCATCAATTTTCTTTGAGGTTACCCTATATTCTATTAACTTTTTCTTCCATTTAAAAGAGTCTATTTTACCCTGAAATCTACCTGAAATATTCATCACCTGGATCTCTCTTAATATATATTTTACCTTCTTTCACATTGCAATTGTTTTGATCATAGACTGACCTCCCAGATCCTCTGAATTCGTTATTATAGTTATGTTGTGTTCTGGACTCTTCCAGGTGGTGTTGCCACAAATGTCAATCTCTGGGTGTTGTCTGTTCTTGTTGGTTCTCAGTCCAAAGAACTCACTGTAGGGAGTTTTGAAGTGTTAGGTTGACTTTGACAAAGTCCCTTAGCTTCTGTTTATCTTGGAATGTTTTCATTAAACCACCGTATTTGATTAACAGCTTTTTTCTGCCCATTGCCTTCTTGCTTGCATGGTTTCTGCTAAGAGATCAGACCTTAATCTTATTTTCTTGTCTTTTTAAGAAGCAATTCTCTTTTCCCTAACTGCTTTCAGGATTCTCTCCTTGTCTTTGATTTTTGAGAGCTTGATTATGACATGTCTTGGTGATTTTCTTTGGGGATCTATCCTTCCTGGAGGGTTGGTGAGCTTCTTAAATGCTTATCTTTTCATTTTTCAGGATGTTAGGGAAATTTTCTTTCAGCAGTTATTTAACTATCTCTTCTGTAGTCTTCTGTGATTCTTCCTGTTCTGGAATTTCAATAATTCTCAAGTTATTCCTGTTCATGTGGTCCACTAAGAATCTTAAACATTCCTCAGATATTTTTAATCTTTTTTTCTGCTTGCTCTTCTATCTTAGCAATCAATACTGAGTGATTTATCTTCCAACAGAACCAGCAAATTGGTTTTTGCCAGTGCAATTTCTATGACAGCTCAAAAGACACGCTAGTATTTTTTAAAGGAATTTTGTTTAATTTAGCCCTATTTTAGTATTCCTTTAAAAAGTTTGATTGATGACTCTGGAAATTCAGCTGAGTGTTGTATCAAACACTTGCTTGAATTTGTCTCACAATTCATAATAGATGCTAAATCTGAATTTGTTTGCCCAAAGCAGCACTGTCCTTGGCTGAACAAAATATACCATGATGGTCAGCAACTTGTCCGGGAAATAATGATGGTAGACCACATCATAGGCCAAAATATAAACATAATAAAAAGTCGACTTGGAGAAGTTTGTTCCAGGTCTTCTCCCCATACCAATTATTTCATGACAGGCAGATGAGCTGCACATTTTAGTGTGTTTGTTACAAGATTATATTGAAGGTTCCCCAGGACACCAGGCAAATCAGTTGCTGTGACTTAAGCCCCTAAAATACTAGCCACAATGGAAACCAGGCCTGGTCCAGCACCAATTTCAGGTATTTTACTATCTTGGAGATTAAAATCCTCTGTATGTTCCTCCAAATACTGACACAAAGTTGTAGTCCCTGGCCACACTACAGCTCCATAACTCTCTATTGATTCCTGAATGACAATCATGTTGCCTGCATACAGATAATTCTCCTGAGTGTAACTGGCATAATTTGTAGGAACAAATCTCTGGAGTTTTTGAAGAGATGACTTTATCTTGCTAGAATCTCCTGGGGGTCCCATGGTGTCATTTCTCTGGAGATCCTCTTTCTTCTCTGCTTTTAACGAACCACCTGGTGTTCTTGGTACTTCTCCAAGGCACCTGGGCTGCTGCTTGGAGCTCATACACACGACCATAAACACAGCCTTCTAGTTAAACTTACTCTTGAAAACTTGTAAACCAGGCACTTTGTGCCTTTATAGCCCTCCTCATTTTTGGTAGCCGATGTCTATGTTGCCCATCCCTACCAACCCTGTGCACAGACGAGATATATTTGATCCTTGATGTGAAGGCTGCTTCCCTCTCAGTTGGTATTTTGAGCTACTACATCCATAAGCATAGGTCAAGTTTATCAAACTGTAGCAATGTACATGTGTTTTCATTGTCAAATTTCTTTATTTTCTCTAGTCGGGTTCTGATAATCAAGACATTGAAGCTAGGTCAAATGGGTACTATCTGCAAGTTTGGGTGTTATTGTGCATCTCCCCTCACTTCATATCAGCTGAATGCTTCTCTCTTGGCTCAAGATCTCTGTGGTTAGGTCCATGTCCATGGGCTTAGGAGTCCCCAGGTCTCACCACACTTTGGACCAACCAAACCCTCCTCTTCCCTCTCTCATCTCCAAGTTGATGGGAGTCTATGGAATGTGGTCAAACTCAGCCTACATCTTCATTGTTATCTTCCCCTCTCTTCACTCACTAGTAGACCAACATGGTCACCAGCAAGCTTATATGCTTGCTCATGTGCTCCATTTGAGTTTCAATTTTGGAGGATGGTTTGTCCTGATTGGACTTGATTACTTGACTTGATGGTGACTGGAAAAAAAAAACACTTTCTTATTCTTGTAGTAGCCAATTAGACTGCCATTTTATTTTTATATTTACTGCATGTCTTTCAAGAAGTATTTTCTGTTCCTCTAGCTGTTCCAGGCTGGTCTGCATGTCCTTTCAAGTGGGAATGTCTCACCTCAGAAGGTTATGGATGGGGACAAGGTTCCACCTAATGTCTTATAAACTACAAAGGCTCCTCAAAAAGCCTATTTCACTGGGCAACTTCTAGAACCCCTTTTAGGTATTCCAATCACTTATAGGCTGACGGTGGGCATACAATTTTTCTGTAATCATGGTTCCAGATATTGCTTTATAGTCTACTCATGTGTGTATTTTACAATAGTCGGCATAAAACAATCAAGGATCATAAAATTATTTCCCCTCTGTTACGCATTCAGACTTTGCCTTGATCCTTGTATCACATTGCTCTGTGGTTCCAAAGTTGAGCATACATCACTATTTACCTCTGTCCCATATAGCCCATGCAAACCTTCCTAAGTATTCCCCTTTCTACCTTGTTCTTCCATCCCCCTCCCCTTTCTTGTATATTGCTCTCCCAAACACCAAAACTATGATGGTCTAGTCCCTACCGGGTACTCTACTGTCCCCTCCCTTCCACCCTTAGTAACCAACATTTTTTTTTCTTTTTTTCCTATTAGTATGGGTATATTTTCTCCAGATTTTACAATAATGGTCTCATGAAATATTTGTCCTTTTATGACTCACTGATTTCACTCAGCATATTGTCCTCAATGTCCATCCATGTTATGCGGTAGCTTGTAGCATCCTTGTTATTCTTCAGGGTAGCATACCAAAGTTTATTTATACATTCTTCCATTGATGGGCACTTAGGTTGTCTCCATCTTTTTGCTATTGTGAATAGTGCTGTGACAAACATTGGTGTGCATATATCTACTTGTGTTCTGGCTTCTATTTATAGTGTATATATACCTAGTATGCTATTTCTACCTTATTTGATTGCTCCTGTAGCACTTTCCTCACTTTTTACTATTTTTCTCAAACCCTCTGTGGAGCATTTGGATACACCTTAATATCATTAACCTCAATTCCTTCTCAGGCAGTTCCAAAGTCTGTCCTCCTTCCAATGGGAAGGCAAGCTCTACCAGCAGCTCATTTGTTTCAGTTACGCTATCTTGTTCCTGGACATGTGCTAAAATCTTTGACAGTCTCTTGGGCATCTTCAGTAATTTGTTGTGTTTTCAATAATTACATGCATGTCTGTTGATGTATTATTAAGTTTTCTGAGTGCCTCCTGATAGATGTGATCAGGTGATGGGCTTCCATTTTCATTTTCTTATTACTCAACTCAGAGTAACTGTAGCAGGTATTTGGTATCTGTCTAGTGAAAAGCACCTGATATTGGCCTTTGCCTGTATGGTGGGATTTTATAGGGTATGATTGTAACTTGGCTATATTACTGCAATTGCTGTTTTTCTTGGGTAATATATATATGGATAGAGCCCCCTGAATGTTAAAGTGGGACCAAGCATCAAAAAATAAAACCATAAAAGCACATTGACTATTACAGTGTATAATTGCAAACACACATATGCACACACACACACACACACACACAACACACAAAATAGCAAAATATGAGTATGAGTTTAATGCCCCTAGTTCAGTCTGCTGGAGCTGTTCTGGGATACTCTTACATTTTAAGATGTTCCTATTGACTCCTCCCCCTTCTCTGATTCTGCACATTGTGGTCTTTGCTGAGCATATCTGGGCACATGCATAGTAGAACCCTCCAGGGGTAGGAGAAGTGTCTACTCACTCAGACACCCCCTCTAGTTACCAGAGTGAAGGTGCACCAACAGTGAGAGACCAATGGACAGGAAAAAATGTGTTTTATCTCTGATGATTGGTCAGACCTCTTTGGTGGGAACGTTCCTCTGATCCTGATCCTGCTCCGTCACATCCTGCTGGCAGCTTCAGGGCAGAAAATGCCATCTTCCTTGCTTTTGTTACAAATCCCACTATCAGCAAGCCTTCTATCCTTCTAAATATACCTTTATATGTATTTCAGAGTTCTGGAACTATCCTCTGAACCTGTTATTCTTATCGGAGGTCTGCATTGCACTTCTCCCTAATCCACCATCAAGCCCCCTTCCTGACCACATTTTCTTTTTTAAAAAATCATTTTTCTTAGGTTTTAAAAATTATTAAAATATGTGTCTTTGTAGCTGTACATTTAAGTAAAACAATTTAGTCCAACTGTATTTTTAAGTACTGGATAGATATTGAGAAAAAGAAAAGTTTATGAGAGCTTGATATTGATGGAATTCAATATTTCCTCTATTGACTTGCAAATCAGTTGGAGATAGCAGTTAAAGTTTTCTTTTAGGTTCTTGGTTTAGATTGCCTTTTATTCTTGTCAAAATGTGTCTATGACCTTCAATTCTACTCTTTTTGTTCCTCATAAAATATAGGCCCCTGGAAAGATTCAGGACACAATAATAAATAAGACATAGTCACTGTCCTAAAGGAATTTTCAGTCTAGGAAACATGTCCCTGATGCATGTTTATCGCCTGAACAAAATTCCACATTTATACAAATGGTCAAGGTAAGTTTCTTTGATCTTTCTTTCAGTTATTATTATTATTATTACTACTATTTTGAGTATGGAACTTTGCTGCTTTACCAGCTGGCAAGGTAATGTTACTTGTCTCTCATATTTTTTAATCACAAAATTAGTAGGTTAGATTTTTCTTTACTGGCTCCATAGAGTCAAACTAAATAGTTGAATGAATATCAGGAAGGCAAATTTTGACTTAAATATGAAAACTGAAACCATTTGAAAATTAAGTGCTTTCCTCATCCCTAGAAGTTATTGACCACAGGCTAATTGGCCAGAGGTCTGGGTGATCATTGAGTTCATTTCAACATTTAGTAGAAGATTGACCTTGACCTTTCTGGTTCCTCTTAGCTCTGAGGTTTATAAGACATGGAGAATTCTCTGGGGTACACCATGGTCAATTTGCATAACCTAGTCCATAAAGAAAGGCCTTACATTAGAAATTTCTGGATAGAGTGAGAGAATTTGTCGAAGAAAACTCAAAATCATACAAGAAACCAGGGCTACTGGTTTGATAGGGACTGGTGGAACTCTGAGATTATGGCCTTGATCACCTCTGTGACTAATTTTTCAGCCAAGCAATAGATAGGTTTTTAGTGAGGACAACAACACTAATGAGGTACACGCACCATATAATGGTCAACCATTTGACATCAGAAGGGCAGAATTTATTTAAGGCAAAAATAAGAGTGGAAAGAGGAGGAAGAGAAACAAAAAAACATAGGGATGAAGTGGGATACATGCTGTTACATTGAGGCAGTTGTAATCATTGAGATAAAATCAAGTGTATGGCTTTTTAATGTAAAACTAATGATCTGCTCTGTAAACCTTCACTCAATTCACAATAATAAGGGTTTCTTTTGTTACTGTTTTTAAACACATGGAAAACTCTCTAGTGGGTGAGATTTTCATGTTTCTAACAAAAATTGTTTTTCTAAATTTTCTGTTAGCATTACAAGCAATTGAGCAGCTTGATCCCTTAAGTTTGTCATTAAAACCTTGCAAAATATAACAATAAAATGTTATAGATGTTCTTGTTAAGTTCTGTAGAGTCATTTCTAACTCATAGTGACCATGTATAGGGTTTCTGAAGAACTCTCAACATTGCAGTTAGCAGCACAGTGCTTATCCTGCAGGGTCATACCAGGACCCTACATATATACTAAAAGGGTATTTATAACTTATATAACATTTCCATAATTTCTTATATAAATGCACACAATGAGTCTTTGGAATTCTAATATTTTCTTGTTGTCCAAAGAAACTGTACAATGCAGCTCAATTCAGAGTGAAAAGCAAGATAGGAAGTGTCTTCAGCTATGAGCAAAGCATTCTCACTTACCAAGAAGCATACCCTCATCTTAATTCTTGCCAAGGAAAGATATTCGCTCCATCTCATTTCTCCTGTTTTTGACTTCTTGAATCCCCTCTATATGTTTTACTGTATTGTCCATCTAGAGGATCAGTTTACTGCTAATACTCAGACCAGCCCCTTGTGAGGTTTAAGATTTCATTATTCTCCTTGCTGCTCTGAATCAGGATATAATGTCTTATGACTGATCTCTGGGCTTCCACATTGTTCTTAAATCATGTTGCATTTTTCTGTAATATGTAGTATAATCCACCACTTATGTGTAAATTTGTTGTACTCTGGTAGTTTGTGCATTACTGTGATGCTTGATGTTATGCTACTGATATCTTATATGGTTTCAATGGAGTTTCCAGACTAAGACCGACTAGCAAGATGGACCATTTCTGAATGGTTAGCCACTACAACTTTATGAATGGCAGCAAAACTCTTTCAGATATGTTGTTGTTGTTGTTGTGATGTGCTGTGGAGTCGGTTCTGACTCATAGCGACCCTACACAGGGTTTCTGAGGCTGTAAATCTTTATGGGAGCAGATCGCCTCATCTTTCTTCTGCGGAACCCCTAGTAGTTTCAAACTGCTGACCTTGTGGCTCGCAGCCCAATTCATAACCACTACGCTACTTTCATATATAGTGATGGAAAATGACTGGGAAAGAGCTGCTCCCTTAAAGTTAAATGTCAACAACTCAGTTCTGACTCATAGCAACCCTGTACAAGACTTCTGAAGCTGTGAATATTTGCAGGAGAAGAAAGCATCATTTATTTCCCAGGTAACAGCTGGTAGATTTAAACAATTGACCTGTAGTTAGCAGACAGTGCATACCATAAATAACCACAGCCCCCTCCCCCCTTCTCAAAGTAGAGTTGACCATAATTACATGAATGGAAGAAAGCTTTTAGGACCTCCATTTGCTGATGGGGCACACAAAATAAGATGACTCAGCTGTAAATATCCATTGCTAATTGGAACTTGGAATGAACAAATCATGAAGTTATGAAAATTGGAAGTATTCAAATATTAAATGGAATACATAAAGATAAATATTTTAGGCATAAGTGAGCTTAACTGAATTGGTACTGGTCACATTGAATTGGATAATCATTTGGTTTACTATGCTGAAAACCATAAATTGAAGAGGAATGACATAACATTCATCAACAAAAAAAGAATTTAAAACTCTCTTGGAGTCCTGGTGTGGCTCTGAAAGAAAATCACTAGGCCCCAACGTCGGTTTAAGTTGCAAGGGCGGTGGTTCAAATTCACCAGCATCTTCTCAGAAACCCTACTCAGGGTCACTATGAGTCGGAACCAATTTGACAGCACTTAACGACAACAACATTTGATGTAAAATGCTGTCTGTGATGGGATAATGTCCATACACTTACAAGGTTAGACCAGTTAATACTCTTATTATTCAATTTACACACAAATCACTAAATCCATTGATGATGAAATTGAACAATTCTACCAACTTGTTCCATCTGAAATTGATCAAACATGCAATCAGGATGCTTTGATATCAACTGGTAATTGGAATGCAAACGTTGAAAACAAACACAAAGAATAAGCAGTTGGAAAATATACATTTAGTGACATAAATGGTGCTGGGATATCATAGAATTTTGCAAGACTTCTTGGTTGCAAATACCTTTTCAACACTAGATGGGATATGCAGGAATCAAACTAAGTGCATCTGTTTGAAGAGCAATGGAGAAGCTCAGTAACTTCAGCAAAAACAAGAACAAAAAAATAATATTGGTAATGTCAGGTTATCTTTGTTAAAATAATAAAATACCAGGTGTTAGCTGTGGAACAGACCGTCATTTGTTCCTATGCAAGTTAGGCTGAAGCTGAAGGAAATTAAAACATGTCCAAGAGCAAAGATATAACCTCGGTAAAATCCCACTAGAATTTACAGACCATCGCAAGATCAGATTTGATGCATTCAACACTAATGAGTTGTGAATGACATTTCTGAAAAGAGCAAAATATCATTACAATGATAGGAAAGAAAGTAAAGATTAAAATGGATATCAGAAGAGACTCTGAAACTTGAACTTGAGTGTAGAAAAGCTAAAGCAAAAGGAAGAAATGAAGTGAAAGAGCTAAACAGGATATTTCAAAGGGTAACTTGAGAAGACAAAAGTATTATAATGAACTGTGCAAAGA
Organism: Chrysochloris asiatica; assembly: GCF_000296735.1. Lineage (NCBI taxonomy): Eukaryota > Metazoa > Chordata > Mammalia > Afrosoricida > Chrysochloridae > Chrysochloris > Chrysochloris asiatica. The sequence goes on along the minus strand of NW_006408644.1, from coordinate 5,505,630 downwards.
CCTGGAATTAGAAAACAAAAGGGTGGAATATATATATATTTTTAATGTTTTATTGTGAATTATGTGGTCATTAACATGAGAGAACATTAGTTTTACATCCATCCTATCATATATCATTAATTGCTATAACTACAATCCCTTCCATGCCTCATCAACCAACCAAAGGGTATACACTTCAAGCCTGCCCCCGGGTCGTCAGCACACACCCCCCTCCCTCTCCGTGTCTAAAGACCCCAACTGCTCCAACTCTCCACATCATCATCTCTAACTCCATCTCAGGCATCACTGCGTCTCTGGTAGGGTCCCGTACTCTGTTCTTCTCCCTTGCTGGTCCCAGGGAACTCTGCTCCTAGGCTGAAAGTTAATCACTCCACTCCTTGCTACAAAAAGTATACCTTTATATTTCCAACCCTCACAATCAGTCCTGATAACAATTATTCACTATTGTATCACAAGAGACCTATCAGCATTTCATTTCATCAGCCCCGCCTAGACAGATTGAATATTACTCACTGGAAATTCTACCTTCCTTCAAGCCCTCTGAATCTATGTTCCCTTGAAAGCTTGTAAGCCAGTCACTTCTTGCCTTTGTAGCCCCCCATTTTGGCTAGCTAATGTCCAAGTTGCCCATCCCTGTCTATTCTGTGTATGGAGGGGGTGGGAATGATCCTTCCTGTAAGGATTTGTTCTCTCTTTTGAGCTACTACATCCAAAGGTGTAGGTTAAGTTCATCAAATTGAATCAGATTACTTTTTTTCCTCTTCTTTTTTCTGGCTGACCTCTGATCATCCAGTCATTGACGCAAGGTCAAGTGAGTATTATCTGCAAGCATGGGTGTTCTTGTGCATATGCCCTCTCTTCTTATCAGCTGGGCATCTCACTATCCACTCTAGTCCTCAGGTCTTGCCACACTGGTCTCCACCCGGGTTTACAGAAGTCTATTGAACGTTGTAGGGCTTAGCTTGCAGCTTCATTGCTGTTTTTCCCTCATTTCCCTTTATTGGTGATGAGCGTGGTCACCAATCAGAGCATTTACTCCCATTGAGTCTTAGTCTTGGAAGGGGGTCTACACTGAGGGGATCTACCACTTGCCTTGATGTCTCCTGGGCAAGAAAATTGCTTGTACTTGTTGTAACAGTCGGTCTGCCTATGTTGTTTTGAATTTTTCCTGTAGGTCTTTCTTTTAAGAATATCTTCTGTTCTTCTAGCCGTTCCAGGCTGGTTTGCTAGTCCTTTCAAGTGGAAATTTCCTGTCTCTGAAGATCTGGATGTGGTTCAGGCTTCCAACTATAGTCTTATGTAATGTGGAGGCTCTACGGGAAGCCTTCTTCACTGGGCACGTTGTAGCCCCATTTTAGGAATCCTAGTGTGGTGCTGTGGGTTAATGTGCCAGACTGCAAAGACATTTGAACTGCAAGGCCGGTGGTTCAAGCTCACCAGCTGCTCCTTGGAAACCCTATACAAGGTCGCTATGGGTCGGAATTGACTCGACGGCACTTGACAACAACAACAATCAGTTATAGGCAGAAGACGGACTTACAAGCTTTCTATGGTGATGTTTCTGGCTATTCCTTTCTCTTTGCCTCCAGTGTCTATTTTATAATATAATGCAAGGAAAACCAAGATTCAAAACATAGCCAAGCATCTTAACATTATTCCCCCCTTTTCCCCACTCCAACCATGTCTCAACATCTGTATTCCAGAGCCCTGTTGTTCCAAGGGTGTATATACATCGTTTTTAACCTCTGTCCTACTAACCCCATTCAGACCTGCCTAATTGTTCTCCCATCTGCTTGGTTCTTCCATTCACCTCTCCCTTCTTGTATATTGCCCCACTCGCAGCAACCAAACTATCTTGTGTCTATTCCCTGCCCTGTGTTCCATCTTCCCCTCAATCCCCTCACCCCACATTAGTGGTCCTATGCAGTATTTCTCCTTTTGTGACTGAATAATTTCACTCAACATAATGTCCTCAAGGTTCATCCATGTTAAGTGGTGGCTTGCAGATTCCTTGTTATTTTTCAAGGTAGCATAGTATTCCATTGTGTGTATGTAACACAATTTGTTTATCCATTCTTTAGTTGATGGGCACTTTGGCTGCCTCCACCTTTTTGCTATTGTAAATAGTGCTGCTATGAACATTGGTGTGCATGTATCTTCTCGTGTTGTGGCTTGTATTTCTTGTGAGAAAATACCAAGTAGAGGAATTGCTGGACCATAAAGTATTTCTATTTTTTTTTAAATGTTTTATTGTAAGTTATATGATAGTTTACATGGAGAACCTCAGTTCCGTATTCATTCCATAGTATATCATTACATTGCCATGGTTCCAATCCCCTCCATGCATCATCTTCCGACCAAAGGGCATATCCTAGAAGCCAGTGCTCTACACTCCCCCCTCCCCCCTCAGTATTCGGCCCACAGTTCCTCTACCTCTCTGGATCCAAAGTCCCCAGCCGCTTCATCCCTCCATGTCATCATCTCTGTCTCCATCTCAGGCATGCCCGGTTCTCTGAGTGGGGTCCCGTTCTTGGCTTTTATCCATTGGTGGTCCCAGAGACCTCCGCTCCTAGACTGGAGAAATAATCGCTCTCTTCCTTGCTACAAAACATCTACCCTTGCATTTCCAACACTCTCAATCCGTCTTGATAACTATTATTCACTACAGTATCGCACGTAACCCATCTGTATTTCATTTCATCAGCTCCACCTAGACAAATTGGATAGTATTCACTGGTGATTCTGTCTTCCTCTATGCCCCCTAGGTCTAGGTTCCATCTTGAAAGCTTGTAAGCCAGTTAATTCTTGCCTTTGTAGTCCCTCCCTCCCCATTTGGGTATCCAATGTCCAAGTTGCCCCTCTCTGTCTACTCTGTGTGTGGAGGGGGTGGGAATGTTTCTTGCTGTAAGGATTTGTTGCCTCTTTTGTGTCACTGCCTTCATATGCATAGGTTAAGTTCATCAGCTTGGATCAGCTCAGTCTTCTTTCCCCCCGACCCCCCCTTCTTTCTTGTCCTGGTTGAGCTCTAATCATCCAGTCATCCAGTCCCGGTCAGGTGGGTGTCATCTGCAAGTGTGGGTGTTCTTGTGCACATGCCCTCTCTTCCCATCAGCTGGCAGCTCCATTCTCCACTTGAGTCCTCCTGGCCATGTCACTGACTCTGGGCTCAGGTCTCCTCGCACTGCTTGCCGACCAGGTCCCCAACTGGGTCCACAGAAGCCCTCTGAATATTGTGAGTGTTAGCTTGCCTCTTCATTGCTGCTTTTACCCCATTTCTCCCCAACGGTAATGCGTGTGTTTACCAATCCGAGCGTGCATTTCCACTGAGTCTCAGTTTTGTGGGGGGAGGGGGGGCTCGTTGGTGGGACCCAACTGACTTTCCCAATGTCTCCTAGTGGAGCGACTTGTTTGTTCCCGTAGTAGCAGTCCATCTGTCTCCATTGTGTCATGTTTTTCCTGTAGGTCTTCCATTTGAGACATATCTTTTGTTCTTCTCACCGTTCCAGGCTTGTCAGCTCATCCCTTCAAGTGGGGATTTCTCATCTCTGGTGATCTGGATGTGGTTCTGGTTTCTACCTATAGTTATATGTATTGCAAAGGCTCCAAAGAAAGCCTTGTTCACTGGGTATGCTGTATCCCCATTTTAGGTATTCCGATCAGTTAAAGGTAGAAGACGGACTTACAAGCCGTCTGTTGTGATGTTACTGACTATTCCTTTCTCTCCCCCTCCATTGTCTACTCTATATTATAATGCAAAGGAAACCAAGATTCAAAAAAACAGTCAAGCATCTTAACACGATTCCCCGCCCATTCCGACCATGAGTCAATCCCTGTATCTCAGAGCCCTGGAGCTCCAAGGCTGTGCACACATCGTCCTTTATCTCTGTCCCACTTGGTCTGTCTAAACATGCCCTATTGTTCTCCCATCTGCCCCTTTTCTCCACTTCCCTCTCTCTCCCTGTATATTGCCCCCCTCCCCATCACCCAAGCTCTCCTGAGCCCAATCTCTGCCCTGTGCTCCATCTTCCACCCTTCCCCCCACCCACCACCTATTTCCCAGCAACCAACAAAAACTTCCCACTTCCCCCCTTTAGTATAATTTCTTTTTCTTAGCCTTTTACAGTAGTGGTCCCATGTAGTATTTGTCTTTTTGTGACTGACTAATTTCACTCAGCATAATGTCCACAAGGTTCATCCATGTTATGCAGTGGCTTGCCGCTTCCTAGTTATTCTTCAGTGTAGCATAATATTCCATTGTGTGTATGTACCACAATTTGTTTATCCATTCTTCAATTAATGTGTGCTTGGCTGTTTCCATCTTTTTGCTATTGTAAATAATGCTGCTATAAACATTGGTATGCATATATCTTCTCATGTTGTGGCTCATTTTTCTTGTGGGTAAATACCAAGTAGAGGAATTGTTGGATCATAAGGTCTTTCTATTTTCAACATTCTGAGGAAACGCCATATTGCTTTCCAGAGAGTTTGGACCATTTTTCAGCCCCACCAACAATGCAGGAGTGTCCCAGTCTCTCCACATCCCTGCCAGCATTTATTTTCTTCTACATTTTTCATCTTTGCTGTTATTGCTGGTGTGAGATGATATCTCATTGTTGTTTTGATTTGCATCTCTGTAATGTTTAGTGATCATGAGCATTTCTTCATATGTTTGTTGGCTGCCCTGATCTCTTCCTTAGTGAAGTGTCTGTTCATGTCCTGTGCCCACTTTTTAATTGGCTTATTTGTCTTTTTCTTGTAGAG
>NW_006408644.1:5497346-5498526 GCF_000296735.1 Chrysochloris asiatica | reverse complement strand
TCTTTGGTCTTCCTATTGTTGATTTCTAGTTTGATAGCATTGTGATCTGAGAAGATGCTTTGTAGTATTTTGATATTTGTAAATTTACGTAGATTTGTTTTGTGTCCTAAAACATGGTCTATTCTAGAGAATGTTCCATGTGCGCTAGAAAAGAATGTGTATTGTGCAGTTGTTGGGTTGAATGCTCTGTACACATCTATGAGTTCCAGTTGGCTGATTGTGTTGTTTACTTTTTCTGTATCTTTGTCAAGTTCCTTTCTGGTTGTTCTATCCATTTTTGAGAGTAGTTTATTAAAATCACCCACTATTATTTTGGATTCAGCTATTTCTTTCTTCAAATCTGTTAAAGTTTGTTTTATATATTTTGGCATTCTTTCATTGGGAGCATTTTATTTTTAATATGTTTTTTTATTTTCATTTTAATATGGTTATTTCTTCTTGTTCAATTGTTCCCTTAATCATGATATAATGTCCACCTTTGTCTATTATGCTGGGTTTTGCCTTAAAGTTTATTTTATCTGAGATTAGTACTGCCACTCCTGCTCGCTTTTTATTTCAATTGTCTTGGTATATTTTTTCCCATCCTTTGACTTTTTATCAGTTCTTGTCTCTGTATGTGAGATGTGTCTCTTGCAGACAGCATATTGAAGGATTTTGTTTTCTTATCTATTCTGTCACATTTCGTCTCTTAACAGGTGCATTTAATCCATTTATGTTCAGTGTAATTATTGATGCTGTTTGTTGTTGTTGTTATGTGCTGTGGAGTTGGTTCCAACTCATAGCGACCCTGTACAGGGTTTCCAAGTCTGTAAATATTTACAGGATCAGAAAGCCTCATCTTTCTCCTGCGGAACAGCTGGTCGTTTCGAACTGCTGACCTTGCGGTTCCCAGCCCGATTCGTAACCACTACGCATTGATTAATTGTTGTCATTGCATTTGTTTTTTTGTGGTGTTGCTGCTTCTTTGTTCTGTTTATCTTTCTTTATTGAATTTATGATTTTTGTGTTCTTTCTTGTGGATTTCCTGCTAGATTTAATGTTTTCATATTCTTCTTGAATTTTCATTTTCTTGGTATGTTCTGAAGTGTTAATTTTCTTTGAAGTTGCCTTATAGTCCATTAACTGTTCTATCCATTTAGTGCAGTCTATTTTATCCTGTAATTGACCTGACCTTCTCCCT
>NW_006408644.1:5461658-5495532 GCF_000296735.1 Chrysochloris asiatica | reverse complement strand
AGCTTAATATAGGTATGTTTTTAAAGTCCTAATCTCTTTCAGTCAAGTCTGCCCTCCTCTCCTTGCTGTTAGGTGCTGTCTAGTCAATTCAGACCTGTAGCAACCATGTTTAGGGTCTCCGAGGAATGGGTCGTGGGCATGAACCACCGACTGTGCAGTTCAAAAGGTTTTGCAGTGCATCACCTCAGCCCACAGTGCTCTGCTGGACTCCTCTCAAACCAGTGAAAAAAAAAAAGCAGACCAAATACGACGAGCACCCGCATCTCCCGTATAGGGTTTCCGAGGAGCATCTTGTGAGCTTGAACCACTGACCTTGCAGCTCAAAAGGCTGTGCAGTGGCACCTTAATCCACTGTGCTACATTGGGGCGCCTCTCAAACCAGTGAGTGTAAGCCGACCAAATAGGACACACATCCGCGTCACCTGTATAAGGTTTCTGATGAGTGGCTGGTGAGCTTGAACCACTGGCCTTGTCCCACCGGCCTTGTCGGTCAAAAGAATTTGCAGTGCAACATCTTAACCCACAACACTACACTGGGTTCCCTCTCAAACCAGTGAAGAAAGGCAGACCAAATCCACGTCTCAGCTTGGTCTGAGTGTGTGGGTTCCTGGCAGAGGAAACCGCCAGTGGTGGGGTGGGTCTTGGACACTCGGTTAAGCCCCCACTTCCATTCACCCAGATGTATGTGGGCAAACCGTGAGCGCACCTAGTCCCGTCACCAAAGAAAAAAATAAGATCGGAACCACCCCAAAATCAGCAAAGCCCACTTTGCACCTTTCTTTCTTTTTTTTCCCCCTCAAATGTTCCTGCGGAGTGTTTCCGCGGTGTCTGCTTGAAGATGACCTTCACTATGCCTTCACCCTAGCCGCCAGCAAGCCCTGCCCTTCCTGCTTCTTCAGTAAGTCTGTAATTTCCTTATTCCGTTTCAGGCACTTCTGAATTTTGCTACTTGTTGAAATGCTGTGGAGTGGATTGTGACCCAGAACTACCCAGTATAGGGTTTCCAATAGCAGCTGTTGAGCTAGAACCACAGTTCCTGCACTTCAAAAGACTTTGCTGTCTGGAGGATTAAACCACAGCAGGGGTGCTTTGTTACTGTTGTTAAGCTACTACTCAGCTTGGGCTGGCCCAAACCTTGATGTTTTGATGGGCGGGCCTGAGGCTAGGAGGCTGGGCAGAGGGCTGCCCTAGGCCGAAGAAGTGGGGGATGGGCTTGGTGCTTGTAGGCAGATGGGGTCTGTTTTTGATGACGTCTAAAATGCTTCTTTTTGTCTCCCTGTGCCTTGAGCCCACCAATCTGTCCTATATACAAGCCGGTAATGCCTAATGTGGCGATGATGACCCCCCTGGGATGGACGATGTTGGTTCCTGTGGCCCCGCTAACTCTCTGAGAGCATCTGCCCTTTGAATGGGTCTGCTCAAGCCCTGCTAAGTTCTGCAGTGGGTGGGGCCATCCCCGGGTAGGAGCCCAGAGCAGGCGGGTGGTGTGAGGTAAATGTCTTGTTTCAATCTTTTGCATATCATTTTCCAGTTCTGCCAGCACCATCTGTTGAAGAGACTATCACCTCCCCATGCGATATATTTAGGTGTTTTGTCAAAAATCAATTGACTGTATGTAGATGGGTTAATTTCTGGATTCTCGGTTCTGTTCCATTGATCTATATACCTTTCATTGTACCAGTACCAAGCAGTTTTGAGCACTGTAGCTGTGTAGTAAATTTTGAAGTCGGGGAGTGATAGACCTCCAACCTTCTTCCTTCTTAAGCAGTGCTTTGCTTATCCCGGCTCTCTTTCCTTTCCATATAAAGTTTGTAATTGCTTTTTCCATCTCTTTGAAGAATGTTGTTAGAATCTGCCTAGGGATTGCATTATATGTGTAAATTGCTTTGGGCAGTATTGATATTTTCACAATGTTAAGTCTTCCCATCTAGGAGCAAGGTACATTCTTCCATTTCTTTAAGTCTCTTTTGGTTTCTTGTAGTAGTGTTTTGTAGTTTCCTTTGTGTAAGTCTTTTGTTTTTCTGGTTACATTTATTCCTAGATATTTCATCCTTTGGGTAGCTATTGTAAATGGTATTGACTTCCTAATGTCATTTTCAACGCTGTCATTATTGGTATAGAGGAATCCAACTGATTTTTGTGTTGATCTTATATCCTGCCACTTTGTTGAACCTTCCAATGAGGTCTAGTAGAATTTTTACTGAGTCTTTTGGGTTTTCTACATAGAGGATCATATCGTCTGCAAATAGGGAGTGTTTTACTTCCTCTTTGGCAATTTGGATGCCTTTAATTTCCCTCTCTTGCCATATAGCTCTTGCTAAGCTTTCCAGCACAATATTGAATAGGAGTGGTGACAAAGGGCATCCTTGTCTGGTTCCTGTTCACAGAGGAAACAATTTTAGTTTCTCTCCATTGAGAGTAATGTAGGCTATTGGTTTTGTATATATGCTTTTAATTATGTTGAGGAATTTCCCTTCAATTCCTATTTTGTTGAGTGTTTTTATCAGGAATGGATGTTGGATTTTGTCCAATGACTTTTCTGCTTCATTCGATATGATCACATGGTTCTTTTCTTTTTTCTTATTTATATGGGGATAACACTGATTGTTTTTCTAATGTTGAACCATCATTGCATCCTTTATATGAAGCCCACTTGATCATGATGTATTATCTATTTGATGTGCTGCTGGATTCTCTTGGCTAGGATTCTGTTGAGAATTTTTGCATCTATGTTCATGAGGAATATTCGTCTATAATTTTCTTTCTTAGTGATGTCCTTCCCTGGTTTTGGTATGAGGGTTATGCTTGATTCATAAAATGTATTAGGAAGCTTTCCATCCTCCTCTATCTTCTGGAATAATTTGAGTAGAATTGGAGACAGCTCTTCCCTGAATGTTTGGTAGAATTCTCCAGTGAAGCCATCCGGGCTTGGACTCATTTTTTTTGGAATATTTTGATGACCTAATTAATTTTTCTTTTGTTATGGGTCTGTTTGGTTTTCTACTTCACTCCGTGTAAGTTTAGGTATCTCGTGTTTATCTAAAATGTATCTACCTCATCTAAGTTTTTAAATTTGTTGGAGTAAAACTCTTCATAGTATTCTGTTATTATCCCTTTTTTTCCTTTGGTTCCATTGTGACATCGCCCATGTTGTTTCTAATACATGTTATTTGTGTCTTCTCCCTCTTTTCTTTTGTTAGGTTTGCCAATGCTCTGTAGATTTTCTTAATCCTTTCAAATAACCAGCTTCTTGTCCTGTTGATTCTTTCTATAATTTTTCTGTTTTCAATCTCATTTTATTTCTGCTCTAATCTTTATTATTTCTTTTCTTTTGGTGGATGGAGGTTCCCTCTGTTGGTCTGTTTCTAATTGTTGTAGATATTGTGTTAATGTGTTAATTTTGGTTCTTTCTTCTTTTTGGATGTGTGTGTTTATTTCAATATATTGTCCTCTCAGCACCGCTTTTGCCATGTCCCAAAGATTTTGGTATGTTGTTTTTTTGCTCTCATTTGTTTCTAGAAACTTTGTGAATTCACTTTTAATTTCTTCTACTATCCAGTCACTTTTCAGCAGGGTGTGTGTTCAGTTTCTAAGTATTTCGTTTGATATCCTTGGTCTTCCTAATGTTGATTTCTAATTTGATAACACTGTGGTCTGAGAAAGTACTTTGTAGTATTTTGATATTTGTAAATTTATGGAGATTTGCTTAGTGGCCTAAAACATGGTCTATTCCGGAGAATATTCCATTTGCACTGGAAAAGAATGTGTATTGTGCTGTTGTTGGGTTGAATGCTATGTACACATCTATGAGGACCAGTTTGCTGATTGTGTTATTTAGTTCTTCTGTGTCTTTGTAAAGTTTCCTTCTGGTTGTTCTATCCATTTTTGAAAGTGGTGTATTAAAATCACCCACTATTATTGTAGATTCATCTATTTCTTTCTTCAAATCTATTAGAGTTTGCTTTATATATTTTTTTGAGCTCTATCATTGGGAGCATAGATATTTATTATGGTTATTTCATCTTTTTCAATTGTCCTTTTAATCATGACATAATGTCCCTCTTTATCTATTATGCTGGTTTTTTGCCTTAAAGTTTATATTATTAGTGATTAGTAATGACACTCCTGTTCATTTTTTATTGCAATTAGCTTGGTATAATTTTTTCCATCCTTTGACTTTTAATCTATTTTTGTCTCTGTGTGTGAGACTTGTCTCTTTCATACAGCATATTGAAGGATCTTGTTTTCTTATCCATTCTGCCACTCTCCATCTCTTAATTAGTGTATTTAATCCGTTTATATTCCTTGTAATTATTGATAGGTATTAATTGCTGCCTTTATTTTCTTTGTGTGTGTGGTGTTACTGTTTTCTTTGTTCTGTTTGTCTTCCTTTGTTGAGTTCATGCTTTTTTTGTTCTTTCTTGTGAGTTTCCTCATAGTTTTAATGTTTCCATGTTCTTCTTGGGTTTTCATTCTCTTGGTATGTTGTGAAGTATTTATTTTCTTTGAGGTTGCCTTAAAGTCCATTAACTTTTCTCTCCATTTTGTGCAGTCTATTTTATCCTGCAATCTACCTGACCTTCTCAACATCTGGATCTCTGTTGCTATGTGTTTACCTTCTTTTACATTGTACTTGCTTTGATCAAAGATTGACCTCCCAGAGTCTCTAAGTTTGTTCTTATAGTTTTGTTCTGTTCTTGACTCTTCCTTCTGTCAACTTAATTCTGGGAGTTGCTACCACGTGTGTCAATCTCTAGTTGTTGACTGTTCTTCTTGGTTCTCAGTCCACTGATCTCCCTTTAGGATGTATTTTATACAGGGTTGGCTGTGGCAAAATCCCTTAGCTTCTGTTTATTCTGGAATGTTTTGATTACACCATAATATTAAATTGATAGCTTTGCTGGATAAAGGATTCTCAGTTGGCATTTTTTTTTTTTTTCTTTCAGTGTTCTATGTATGTCTCCCCATTGCCATCTTGCTTGCATGGTTTCTGCTGAGGGATCCAAGCTTAATCTGACTTGCTTGCATTTCTTTGTGACACATTTGTTTTCCCTGGCTGCTTTCAAAAGTGTCTCCTTATCTTTTATTTCAGAGAGCTTGACTACGATATGTCTTGGTGATTTTCTTTTGGGGTCTATCCTTCCTGGAGTTCCTTGAGCTTATTGAATGTTTATCTTTTCAGTTTTCAGGATGTTATAGAAATTTTCTTCCAGCAGTTTTTCTACTATTTCCTCTGTGGACTTGTGTGATTCTTTTTGTTTTGGAATGCCTATCATTCTTAAGTTATTCCTCTTCATGTTGTCCAACATGAATCTTAGATCTTCTTCAGATTTTTTTATTCTTTTTCTTGTGTTTGTTTTTCTAGCTTAGTGATATTGAGAAATTTGTCTTTCAGCTCACTTGTTCTGCCTTCCATCATGTCTATTCTACTCCTTTGCCCTTTCAGAGTATTGTTTATTTCTGATATTCTGTTATTGATTGTTTGGACCTCTTTCTGTAGGTTTTGAATTTTTTCTAATACTATATCTATCTTATTTGATTGTTCCTGTACCTGACTACTTCCTTTTATTTCTCAACTCCATTGTAACGTTTTTTTAAACATTATATAATCATTTTTCTGAATTCCTTCTCAGGCATTTCCAAAATCTGCCTTCCTTCCAGAATGGAGACCATGTCTACCTCTAGGTAATTTGTCTCAGACATTTTATCTTATTTCTCGAAATGTGCTCATATGGTCATCTGCTTTTGCTTCTTGGACATTTTTATTGTTTATCTGTGGTCTTAATACTTAATTGGGTGTGTTTTTTGGTATTTTTTCTGCTTTCTGATTGCTTCCAGGTAGATGTGATCAGGATGTGGGCTTCCCTTTTCACTCTTTTTATTGTTTACCTCAGAGTAACTTTCACAGCTGGTGTCTGTTTCCCTGGTATATGTCAGCTGGTAATCATTATTGCCTGTGTTTTGGTGTTTTATAGAGTGTGATTTTTGCATAGCTATATGACAGCAGTTGCTTACTTTTCTTGTGTAATATATATAGAGAAAGAGTCCTCCAAAGGTAGAAGAGGTGGGGGCATATAACAAACAGCAAAACAGCACCAGTCAAAAAAAAAAGAAAGAAAACAAGAGAAAAACAAACAAACAAGCAAATAAAAAAACTTAACAACAAAAACTAAACTGAATACTGCAGTCTATAATTACAGAAAAGGGAGAGGAGTGAGATACGGGGGGAAAAATCTGTAGCCTAATATGAGCATGACTTTAATGTCCTCTCTTCAGCTTCTTGTTTTCAAATCTGCCTGAGAGATTTCAAGATGCCAGTGTTGGTTGTTATGCTATACTTCAGGCTTTAATTTAATTTTTGGCCTGTTTTATTTTTAAACTTTCTTTCCCTCTCTATAGCCCTGTCCTGCCCTTTCCTGTATTAAAAAGCAAAACAAAAGACAAACAATCAAAAAACCTTCAAGGTCTGTTCTTGGGATGAGCATCTGTGTGCATGAGTGCAGAAGAACCCACTAGTGGTGGGGGTGGGGAGTGTCCGCTCACTCAGCCTCCCCCTCTAGCCACCAGAATGGATGTGGGCAAACAGAAAAAAAAAAAAAAGAAAGAAAATCAGACCAAATCAAAACTGACAAAGCGTTTTGTCCACCTTTGCTCTAAGGTATCCTCTGCGTTTTCCCATTTTGTTTCTGTTCCCCTGTTTGATCTCACCATTTGGTCTTGCCCAAGATGTCAGCTCCGGGCCTCTGAGCCCAGCCTGGCATATTCAAAAATACACAATTTTTTACTTCAGCTTTAATTTCCACAATCTATAAGCCTTCAAAATATTCCTATCTCTGTGGTTCCTAGTTTTGGAGCTCTGCCCTGGATGTGCTTTGCCGGGTAGTCTGTAGTATTGCTGAAGGCCAACTTCACTGCACCTCCACCCTAGCCGCCTTCAATCCCTGTCTTCCCTGGAATAACATTTTATTCTTAAAAATTTTTATTATAAAAAAACAGCATTTCTCAAGCTGAAAAATCTGATTAAAAACTTAAGCCTCTAGTTGTGTTGTTAAATAATTATTTAGGAAGAAATATTAACTGATAGGTTTTTTTGTTAAGAGCCATCAAGTTGGTTCTGACCCATAGCGACCCTGTACAGTGTTTCCATGGAGTGGCTGGTGAGCTTGAACCGCCGACCTTTGCAGACATACAAAAACCACGGTGCCAAATAGAATTGGCTGATGCTCAGACATTTCAAGAGGTAACATATGATCAAGAAATGATAGTATTGAGGGAATCCAAGCTGCACTGAAAGCATTGTTGAAAAACAAGACTCCAGAAATTGATGGAATCTTTCAACAAACTGATGAAACACTGGAGGTGGTCCCTCATCTATGCCAAGAAATTTGGAAGGCAGATACTAGGCTAACCGATTGGAAAAGATCCATACATTTGCCCATTCCAAAGATAAGTGACCCAATGGAATGCAGAATAATCAAAAAATAACATTAATATCACATGCAAGTACAATTTTGCTCAAGGTAATCCAAAAATGGTTGAGGTAGTATATAGACAGGGAGCTGCCAGAAATCCAAGTTGGATTCCAGAGGACATGGAACAATGGGTGTCATTGGTAATATCAGGTTATCGTTGCTAAAATAATAGAATATCAGAAAGATGTTTACTTCTACTTTATTGACTATACAAACATGTTCAACTGTGTGGATCATAATGAACTATGGATAACATAGCAAAGAATGGGTTTTACAGAATACTTAACTGTAATGAGGAATTTGTGCCTAGACCAAGTGGCAGTTATTAGAACAGATCAAGTGGATGCTGGGTGATTTAAATCAGAACAGATGTGTGCCAGGGTTGTTTCCTTTCACTATACATATTCAATAGATATGCTTTGCAAATAATTTGAAAAATTGGATATTATGAAGAAGAGCATGGTATTAGAGTTCATATTAGAGTTCATATCATTGAGGGTCTTCTGTTTTCACTGACCCTCCACTTTTAACAACATCATTGTTGTTAAAAGTGGAGGGTCAGTGAAAACAGAAGACCCTCAATTAGATAAACTGATATAGTGGCAGCAACAACGGTCTCAAACATAACTATTGCGAGAATGGCTCAGGACTGGGCAGTGATTCATTCCATTGTGCATAAAGTTACTAAGACATGGAATCAACTCCATGGCTCCTAACAACAACAACATGTGGAATTATAGCCTAACTGACCCATAAGATAGTGTTCTAGTGCTGACTATTAGTCTTCTGTGTTGAGTAGAGTTTCAACTCTTATTTCCAAGTTGCCCCAATTTGCTCTTGATTGTGCTTTGTGATCATATTCCAATAACTGGTATGTTGTTGTTATGTGCTGTGTAATTGGTTCCCAGCTCATAGCAAACCTGTATAGGGTTTCTGAGCTGTGGCTGGTGAGCTTGAACTACCATCCTTGCAGTCCAACCCATTAACCTGTGGCACCACACCAGAACTCCCTATAACTTATATGTTGTTGCTGCTGCTAAGTGTTGTGGAGTTAGTTCTGACCCGTAGCGACCCTGATTAGGGTTTCTGAGGAGTGGTTGGTGAGTTTGAATCGCCTATCTTAAGATTCATATTGACTTTGTAGTCCAGTGCATTAACCCATACCTTTATTTTTCTTATTATATAATAAAAGTAGTAAAAATAACCAACAGATACTACTTACTTTGAGGCAACCTCATCATACCTGTAAAGTACAGATAGAAACTGTGGAAAGTCTAGAGAAGAATATTAAAAAAAGATTAAACTATTTTATTTTTTGAGAACAATCTACTAGGATAGGAATTAAAAAAAAATAGAATTGGTAATTGGCAACCTACTTTAATAGTATTTATATGGGGACATTTTTAACAAATAGTTTTAATCATTCGTAGAATTAACTGAGAAAAAAGCAAATAAAAGGAAGCAATAGAAATTTATTTTTTAATATAAGGAAAATCCCTATGGCTATCAGAATGAAGAAAGCCCAATGTGGGGAAGCAAACTGCTGTTGAATCTGTCCATGCTTTAAAAATTGCTTCAAAGATATCTGTAACTGTTCAATTCATAACACAATTTAATATAACTGGTTTTGGGGTGCTGTGTAGACACAGAGGAAATGAAAATCATGTGAAAGATTGATATTAGTAACATTAAAATGTTTTCTGTATTATTGACTACAAGAAAACACTAGATAACTAGTCTTGTAATGGTTTGCTATTGTAGCTTCCTGAAGGCTGGAGAATGGCTTCTCCAAAGTCTATTCAAATTCTCAACATTTTATCCTTCTCCAGTTTTAATAGGAAATGGAAAGCTTCTGTTTTGAATAAGCAGAAATAATTTAGTTATTTCTCTCACCACCAGAATTTTAAGTACATATTTCTACTTGATGTTTTTATGATAAACAGGCAATTGTATATTTGCTTTATCTATTTCAAGTATTGTAATTAAATATGGTATATCATTATAGTTTAATCACTATATCAAAGCGGAACACAAGACAAAAATAGTATGTCCTGTATAACAATTCCTGAAATACTTTTAGTGAAATTCATTCACAGAGATAAAGCTCACTGTCCAATGGGTAGTACAATCAACAGCCAAAGTAAAATAAACTGTGAAAATGTGGAGAGGACAATGGTTAAAAATGCGAGATAAAGTCATGTGATGTTTAAATGGGTGGATAGAGCAAAAGAACAGGAAATCTTGGAGTATATAATACAGGCAAGTTGTTGTTGTTGTTAAGTTCTATCAAGTTAGCACCGACTCATAGTGTCCTTATGAAAAACAGAATAGAACACTTTCTAGTCTTGGATTAACTTCACAATTGATGCTACCTTTGAGCTCATTTATGCTTCCATGATGCCAATCCATCTTGCTGGGGGTCTTCCTACTTTTCTCCAACATTACACTTTACCAAACTTCTCCAATGACTGTTCTCTCATGACAATATGTCCAAAGTGAGAAAGAAGAAGTCTAACTGCACTGGATTCCAAGGAGCCCTATGGTTGTACTTCTTCTAAGACAGAACTATCTGTTCTTTTGGCAGTCCATGGTACTTTCAACAAATTATTAAAATGCATCACTTCTTCTATGGTTTTCCTTATTCACTATCCAACTTTCACATGCATATGAGGTTTTTGAAAATACCATGGCTTGGGTCAGGTGAACCTTAGTCCTTAAGCTGATATCTTTGATCTTCAACACTTTAAAGAGGTCTTGTGCAGCAGATTTGCCCAATGCAGTATGTTATTTGATTTCTTGACTGCTGTTCTCATGAGCGTTGATAGCTGAGCCTACCAAAATGAAGTCTTTGACGCCTTCTATCTTTTCTCCAGTTATATGGAAGTGGTTGATTGGTCCAGTGGTGAGGATTTTTGTTTCCTTTACATTGAGATGCAACCCATACTGAGGGCTGTGGTCTGCGATCTTCATTAGTAAGTATTTTAAGTCCTCTTCGCTTTCGCAAGCAAGGTTTTATCATCTATATATTGCAGGATGTTTGTTTTCCTCCAATCCTGTTGCCACATTTTTCTCCATATAATCCAGCTTCTCGGATTATTTGTTCAGCATAGAGATTGAATAAATATGGTGAAAGAATACAACCCTGGCACAAACCTTTCCTACTTTTAAGCCATCTGGCATTCCTTTGTTCTCTTCGCACAATTGCATCTTGGTCTATGTATAGGTAAATCACGTGCACGGTGAAGTGTTCCAGAATAATCATACTTTCCAATGTTGTCCATAGCTTGTCATGAGCCACACAACTGAAAGCCTTGGCGTAAACAATAAAGCACAGATAAACATATTTTTGTTACTTTTTTGCTTTTAGCCAAGATCCATCTGATGTCAGCAATGGTATCCCTCATTTTATGCCCTCTTCTGAATCTGGCTTGAACCTCTGGGAGTTCTTTATCAATGGATGGTTGCAGCCATGTTTGCAATATCTTTAGTAAAAATTTACTTGCATAGGATATCAATGATATTGTCCCAATTATTTCTGCATTCCGTTGGGTCACCTTTCTTTGGAATGGGCACAGATATGGATCTTGTCCCATCACTTAACCATGTGGCTGTCTTCCAAATTTCTTGTCATAAAATAGTTGTAAGATTTCACAAATGAGTTGTTGAAAGATTTCAATTTGTATTCCATCAATACCCGGTGCCTTGTTCTTTGTCAATGACTTCAATGAACTTTGGACTTCTTCCTTCAGTATCATTGGCTCTTGATCATATGCTACCTCTTGAAAGAGTTGAACAAGGAAAATTTTTTTCTGGTACAGTGCTTCTGTGTATTCCTTCCATCTTCTTTTGATGTTCTTTGCACCATTCAGTATTTCACCTGGAGATTCCTTCAATACTGCATGCCGAGGTTTGAATTTTTCTCCTGTTCTCTCAGCTTGAGAAATTATGAGCATGTTCTTCCTTTTTGGTTTTCTAACTCCTGGTCTTGGCACATTTCATTAAATATTTCACTTTTTCTTCTTGATTAGACCTTTAAGATTTTCTGTTCAGCTCTTGTACCTCACTTTTTCCATTTGATTTAGCTGGAGAACACGTTTCACAGTATATTCTCACATTCATTTTGGTCTTTTCCTACTTTCTTTTCTTCTCAATAACCTTTCACTTTCTTCCTGCATAACTTTCTTGATGTCATCTCACAATGCTTCTGGTCTTCCATCTTTAGTCCCTAATCTGTTATTCTGATCATATATATATATATATCCAGGTGAGATAAATTCAAAGTCATATTTTGGCTCACATGGTTCTAATTTTCTTCAGCTTCAGCCTGAATTTGCATATGATTGTCTGTTCCACAATCTGCCCCTGGCCTTGCTTTGGCTGATAATATGGAGCTTTTCCACTGTCTCTTTCCACAGATGAAGTCAAATTGATTTCTGTGTATTCCATCTGGTGAGGTCCATGTGTATATCCGTCTTTTATGTTGTGTAAAAAAAGATATTTGAAATGAAGAATTCACCTTTCTTACAAAATTCTATCATGTGATCCCCAGCATCATTTCTATCACCAAGTCTGTATTTTCAACCTACTGATCCTTTCTCTTTGTTTCCAAACTTTCCATTCCAATTGCCAGTAATTATCAATATATCTTGATTGCGTGTTTAATCAATTTCAGACTGAATATTTGATAGTATTCTTCAATTTTATCATCACTGGCTTTAGTGGTTGGTGTGTAATTTGAATGATAGTGGTATTCACTGATTTTCCTTGTTGTTGTTGTTGTGTGCCGTGGAGTCGATTCTGACTCATAGCAACCCTACACAGGGTTTCCGAGGCTGTAAATCTTTACGGGAGCAGACCACCTCATCTCTCTCCCGCGGAACAGCTGGTAGTTTCGAACTGCTGACCTTGTGGCTTGCAGCCTGACTCGTAACCACTATGCTACCAGAGTAGTAGCGTAGTAGATTTTCCTTGTAGGTGTATGAATATCCTATCACAGACAGTGTTGTAGCTCATTACTTGTCTTGATATTGTCTTTTTGATAATGAATATGATTCCATACCTCTTCAATTTTTCATTATTGTCATAGTAAACCATGTGATTGTCAGATTCAAAATGGCCGATACCAGTCCATTTCAGCCTAGAATATCAGTGTTTATATGTTCCATTTCAATTTTGAAAATTTCTGATTTTCCTAGATTCATGCTTTGTACATTCCATGTTCTGATTATTAATGGATTTTTACAACTGTTTCTCTTCATTTTGAGTTGTGCCGCACCAGCAAATAAAGGTCCTGAGAGTTTTAGTTCATTCACATCATCATGGTCAACTCTACTTTGAGGAGGCAGCTCTTCCCTAGTTGCATTTTGAGTACCTTCCAATTGAGAGGCTCATTTTCCAGCATTATATCTGACAATATTCTGGTGCTTTTCATCAAGTTTCAGTATTCGATAATCTGGTGTTGACAGTGTTCCACTGCTGTGTATAAGTTTTCAATGACTAAATATTCGGAAATAGTTCATCTCTGCTTCTTCATAGTATGTCTTCTTCTGAAAGCTCATTTGAAACCTGTCCACCATGGGTGACCCTGCTGGTATTTAAAACACTCATGGCATAGCTTCCAGAATCACAGCAACACACAAGCCATCACAGTACCATAAAATAACAGATGAGTGGTTGGAATATAGGCAAAAGTTAGTAAAAATTTGTTACCTTAGCTTTCTCACCTGTAGTATGGGTACAAAGATACTATCTATGGCTTTAGGATTTTCAGTAGATTAAATAAAATATGGTGTATAAAACATTTAGCACACTGCATGGAAGTTAGAAACAACTCAGCAACATTAATTTCCTTAACATTCTGATTAGTAAAGAGAGTGATAAAATGTCCTTATGTTTTTTTTTTGTTTGTTTGTTTGTTTTTGTTTATTTCTGGGTTATGTTTGCAACAAAACTACAACTTTAATTCTTACTTAGCTTTCACATCTTTTAAGATGTACTTACTTTTAATTAAATATCTTTTATCCTGAACATGTCTAAGCTTATGCCTAAGATTTTTTTGCCTTCTCCTATTGATACTATTCCATTTCATGGGTCCATTTTCCCAGTATATCAAGTTAAGTGTCATGTTATTTCTATAGCTGTAACTCTGTCTAACATCATATGGAAAACTGATTAAAGAATAGTTAAATTTTAGTCCTAGAATCTTGATCCAAAGCATTGTCCCTTTTCTTCTATTGAACTGTTTAAAAATCCACAAAACCCACTGTCATAAACTCATAGAGATCCTGTGAAGACTCTCAGAGGCTGTATAACTACTATAAAAGCAGAAAGCCTCATGTTTCTCTAATAGGGTGGCTGGTGAATTTTATCTGCTGACCCTGTGGTTAGCAGGCCAATGCATAACCCACTATACCATCAGGGCTCTACTAGTTAGTTCTGTTTTGTTATTGGTGCTGATAAGTGCCATCGAGTGGGCTTGGACGCATAGCGACCTTATGCACAACAGAATGAAACACTGTCTGGTCTTACACCATCCTCACAATTGTTGCACACTTGAACCATTGCTGCTGCCATTGTGTCAATCAAACTTGTTGGGGATCTTTCTCTTTTTTGCTTACTCTTCACTTTACCAAGCATGGTGTCCTTCTCCAGGAACTAGTCCCTCCTAATAACATGTCAAAATATGAGAGATGGTGCACTGTGGCTGTACTTTTTCCAAGGCAAGTTTGTTCTTCTGGAAGTCAATGATACTTATAATATTCTTCTTCAGTTCCGTAACTAAAATACATTGGTTCTTTTCTGGTATTCCTTATTAACTTTTCAGCTTCTACATGCCTGTGAGGCAATTTTAAATACCATGGCTTATGTTAGACACACCTTCATCCTTAAACTAATTTTTTTTTTTTTATCATTTTAAAACGGTCTTTTGCAGCATATTTGCCTAATGCAATACATTGCCTAGTATTTGATTTCTTGACTGCTATTTCCATGAATGATGATTAAGGATTCAAGCAAAATGTAGTTTTTGATAAGCTTAACTTTTTAAAGTTATTTATTGGTGCAGTTGTGAGTATTTTTGTTTGCTTTACATTGAGATGCAAAGCATATTGTTCAGAGCTGCACAAATATCAAAAAGGGATCTAATAAAAAAGGTGACATACATTGCATTGTTTCATAATTTAGATTTTTACCCTAACTTCTTTTGGACCTTGAACTTCCAGTTCCAGTTCTATTTCTATGGCTGAAAAAAAGTTATTTATAAATAGGTCATGTTTAACAGCCACCCAATACATTTTTTTTTAAGTTTTTATTGTGAATTAGGAAGAGTCTACATGGGAAAATATCAGCTTTAGACTCATCCTATCGTGTTTCACTTCATTGCAATGATTATAATCTGCTCCATGCATCATCAATCAACAGTAATGGCTTCTATTCCCTCTGTTTTTTTGTTTTTGTTTTTGGATGTACACCAAAACACTCAAGAATATGCAATCATTCAAACACCCAAAGAGCATACTCTGCAAGCCTGACCCCCAGCCGCCAGCAGACATCCCCTCCCCCTCTGTGAATCTAGAGTCCTCAGCCACTCCATCTCACCATGTCTTCATCTCTGTCTCCATCTCTGCGTCATTGCCTTTCTGAATATGGTCTCACACTCCACTCCTGTTATTCTCCCTTTAAGGTACCAGGGTCCTCCATTCCAGGACGGAAAAATCAACAACTCCCTTATTTTTGCTACAAAATGTTTACCTTTACAGTTGCAACAATCACAATCAGTCATGATAACAATTATTCACTAATCACAAGAGTCTTATCCCCATCTCCTTTCACCAGCCCCATCTAGACAGGTTGAAAACCACTCAGTAGGGATTCTACCTTCCCACGCCCCCTCTGAAACTAAACACCCTCTTGAAAACTTGTAAGCCAGTCACTTTGTGCCTTTATAGGCCCACCAATTTATGTATCCAATGTCTAAGTTGTTCATCCCTATCAACACTATGTAAAGAGGGGATGGGAATGATCCATACTGTGAAGATTACTTCCCTCTTGGTTGGTATTTTAAGCTACTACATCCATAAGTATATGTCAAGTTCAACAAATTGTAGCGAATTGCACTTGTTTTCTTTATCAAAAAAAAAAAAAAAAATCCCCCTTTCCTTCCTCTAGTCAAGTTCTGATCATCCAGCTATTGAAGCTAGGTCAAACGGGTACTATCTGCAATTAATATCTGCAAATGTGGGTGTTCTTGTGCATTTCTCCTCACTTCATATCAACTGAATGCTTCACTCTCTTCTCTAGCTTTCTATGGCTATGTCCATGAGCTCAGGAGTCCCCAGGTCTCACCATACTGTTGGCCAACTAGGTCTCACCATATTCCAGGTTGACAGGACTCTATTGAACATGGTCAGACTCAACCCACATCTTCATTGCTGCCTTTCACCCACTACCTTTCATCAGTAGACAAACTTGGTTGCCAGCAAAACTATATGCCTGCTCGTGTATACCCTTTGAGTTTAAGTCTTGGAAGAGGGTTTGTCCGGAAGGGACTTGATTGCTTTCCTTGATGACTTCCCTTTAGACAACTTGCTTGTTCTTGTGGTAGTCAATCAGACTGCCATTTTAGTTTTTTTAGTTTTCCTGCTGGTCTTTCATTCAAGAAGTATCTTCTGTTCCTCTAACTGCTGAAGGCTGGTCTGCTTTTCTTTTCAAGTGTAAATTTCCCACCTCAGAAGATTCTAGGTGGGGATCAGGATTCCACCTAAGGTCATATACACTACAAAGACTCCATATGAAGCTTCTTTCACTGGGCAAGTTCCAGGACCCCTTTTAGGTATTCCAATAAGTTATAGGCTGAAAAGGGACTTACAATCTTTCTATAATCATGTTTCTGGCTATTCCTTTCTCTACCCCTTAAGTGTCTATTTTAAAATAGTAGGTAAAAGAAACCAAGATTCATAAGACAATTAAGCATCCTAATATTTTTTTCTCCTATTTTACCCATTCAGACTATGCCTCAATCTCTGTATCACAGAGCCCTGTTCCAAAGTTGAGCATACATCACTATTTACCTCTGTCTCATTTCCCATGGAAACCTGCCAAAATGTTCTCATTTTTGCCATATTCTTCCATTCCCCTCCCCATTCTTGTGTATTGCCTTCCCCTGACACTCAAAATATCATGTGTTTATACCCTGCCCTGTGCTCTATTTTCCCCTTCATCCCTTAACCTCCCCCACAGTAACTAAAAAGTTGTTGTTGTTGGTTTTAATTTTTCTTTTAGCATGGGTATTTTTTCTTAAGCATTTACAATACTGGTTTTATGCAGTATTTCTCCTTTTGTGACTGACTAATTTCACTCAATATAATACCCTCAAGGTTCATCCATGTTATGAGGTGGCTTACAGCTTCCTTGTTATTTTTCAAGGTAACATAATATCCCACTGTGTGGATGTACCAAAGTTTGTTTATGCATTCTTCCATTCACGGGCACATAGGCTGTATCCATCTTTTTGCAATTGTTAATAATCCTGTTATGAACATCAGTGTGCATGTGTCTACTCGTGTTATGGCTCCTATTTCTTGTGGATAAATACCAAGTAGAGGAATTGCTGGATAATAAGGAATTTCTATTTCCAAATTTCTGAGGAAGCTCCATACTGTTTTCCAGAGTGGTTGGATCATTTTGCAATCCCACCAGCAATGTTGGAGTTTTCCAGTCTCTCCACATCCTCTCCAGCATCTATTGTCCTCTACTTTTTTGAACTTTGCTGTTATTGCTGGTTGAGATGATATGTTATTGTTGTTTTGATTTGCATCTCTCTAATGGCTAATGTCTGTCCAATGACTAATGTCTGTCAGGATGGCTGAGCGGTGTAAGGTGCTGCGTTCAGGTCGCAATCTCCCTTGGAGTTGTGGGTTCAAAAGCCATTTTTGACAAGATCACTGTTTCAAGTCATGCTGTGTGCTAATGTATCAGACTGCAAATTCATTTGAACTACAAGGTGGTGGTTCAAGCTCACCAGCTGCTCCTTGGAAACCTTAGAAGTGTCCTCTAGGGCACTTAGCAACAACATCAACAATTGCTAGTGATGGTGAACATTTCTTCATATATACGTTGATTATCCTAATCACTTCCTTGGTTGAAGTGTCTGTTCATGTCCTGTGCCCATTTTTTCATTGGGCAATTATCTTTTTTTCTTGTAGATGTGTTGTAGTTTCCTATATATTTTAGAAATTAGTCACTTGTCTGATATGTTGTTGTGAAAGTTTTTTTCCCTCCCATTCTGTGGGCTCCCTTTATACTCTTTTGGTGAAATATTTTGATGCACATAATTTTCTAATTTTTAGCATGTCCCAATCATATATTTTGTCTTCTTTTGTTTGTGCATTTTTCACAAAGTTTGGCCATCTATAGAGCCTTCTAACATTTCTCTAGTATTTCATTGATGACCTTTATAATTCTGGGATTCACATTTAGGTCTTTATCCCATGCTGTGTTGGGTTTTGTATATGGCATGAAATAAAGGTCTTGTTTCAATCTTTTGCATATCAATTTCTAGTTCTGCCAGCACCATCTGTTGAAGGGACTATCTCCTCCCCATACAATGTACTTAGACCCTTTGTCGAAGATCAATTGGCAGTATGTGGATGGTATTGTCGATACTGTTCAATTAATCTATATATGTTTCATTGTACCAGTACCAAGCTGTTTTGACCACAGTAGTCCTCCAAAAAATTTTGAAATCAGGGATGAGAAGCCTTCAACTTTATTCTTCTTCTTAAGCAGCGCTTTGTTTATCCTGGGTCACTTTCCTTTCCATATAAAATTTGCATTTGTTTTTTCCATCCTTTTGAAGAAAGTCATTGGAATGTGGACTGGGATTGCATTATATCTGTAAATTTCTATGGGTAGTATTGTGATTTTCACAATGTTAAGTCTTCCTATCCTGGAAAATTGTATTTTTTTCCCCATTTTTGTAAGTCTCTTTTGTTTCTTGTAATAATGATTTGTAGTTTTCTTTGTATATGTCCTTTGTTTCTCAGGTTATATTTATTCCTAAATATTTCATCCTTTGGGCGGCTATTGCAAATGTCATTGCTTTCCTAATTTATTTTCAGGGCTGTCATAACTACTATAGAGGAATCCAACTCATTTTTGTATGTTGATCTTTTATCCCGCCAGTTTGCTAAATCTTCCAATAAGGTCTAGTAGCTTTTTTGCTGAGTCTTTGGGGCTTTCTATGGGTTGGATTATATTGTCTGCAAATAGAGAGAGTTTTACTTTGCCTTTACCAATTTGGATGCCTTTAATTTCCCTTTTTGCTCTGGCTAAGTCTTCCAACACAATTTTGCATAAGAATGGTGACAAAGGCATTTTTGTCTGGTTCCTGTTCACAAAGGGAAGGCTTTGAGTTTCTCTCCATTGAGAGTGATGTTAGCTATTGATTTTGTCTATATGCTCTTAATTATGTTGAGGAAATCCCTTTAATTCCTACTTTTGTCAAATGCCTTTTCTGCATCAATCAATATGATCATGTGGTTCTTTTCCTTTTCTTATTTATATGGTGGATTACATTGTTTGTTTTTCTAATGTTGAGCCATCCTTGCATCACTGATATGAACCCCACTTGGTCATGATGTATTATTTTTGATATGCTTCTGGATTCTGTTGGCTAGGATTCTGTTGAGATTTTTTCATCTATGTTCATGAGGGATATTGGTCTATAATTTTATTTCTTAGTGATGTTCTTTCCTTGTTTTGGTATGAGGGTTATGCTTGCTTCATAAGATTTTTTGGAAGTTTTACATTCTTTTCTGTATT
The DNA here is from genome assembly GCF_000296735.1 of Chrysochloris asiatica. Lineage (NCBI taxonomy): Eukaryota > Metazoa > Chordata > Mammalia > Afrosoricida > Chrysochloridae > Chrysochloris > Chrysochloris asiatica. Next base: position 5,476,240 of record NW_006408644.1, on the reverse strand, counting down.
CTGGAATAATTTGTGTAGAATTGGTGACAGCTCTTCCCTGAATGTTTGGTAAAACTCACCAGTAAAGCCATCTGGAATTGGACTTTTTTGGTTGGAAGTTTTTAGATGACTATATCAATTTCTTCTTGTGCTATGAGTCTCTTCTAGTTTTCTAGTTCACTCTGTGTAAGTTTAGGTAGGTAATGCTTTTATAAAAACATATCCATCTCTTCTAAGTTTTCAAATTTTTTCGAGTACAAACCTTCATAGTATTCTGTTATTTTGCTTTTTATTTCCTTTTGTTCCATGTGACATCACTCCTGTGCTTTCTTATGCATTTTTGTTTGTGTGTCTTCTACCTTTTTTCTTTTGTTAGGTTTGCCAAAAGTCTGTCAATTTTATTAATCCTTTCAAAGAACCAGCTTCTTGTCCTGTTGATTCTTTCTATAGTTTTTGTTTTCTAGCTCAATTTTTCTGCTCTAATATTTATTATTTCTTTTCTTCTGGTGACTGTAGGCTCAGTTTGTTGGACTGTTTCTAATTGTTGGAGATTTTGTGCTAATGTGTTAATTTTGGTTCTTTCTTTTTTTTTCGGCTCTGTGCATTTATTGCAAAAATCATCGTCTCAGAACCGCTTTTGCTGTGTTCCAAAGATTTTGGTATGTTGTGTTTCATTCTCATTTGTTTCTAAGCAATATGTGAGATCGCAATTTTTTTTTTTTAATCTAGTAGCTTTTAAGCAGGCTCTTATTCAGTTTCCATGTATTTGACCATATTTCCTTGGACTTCCTATTGTTGATTTCTAATTTTATAGCATTGTAGTCTGAGAAGATGCATTGTAGTATTTGCATGTTTGTAAATTCATGGTGGCTTGTTTTGTGACCTGACACATGGTAAATTCTGGAGAATGTTCCATGTGCACAGCAAAATAATGTGTATTGTGCGTATATGTGCTTCACACATATATGAAGTCAAATTGGTTGATTGTGTTGTTTAGTTCCTCTGTATCTTTGTCAAGTTTCTTTCTTATTGTTCTATCCTTTATTGAAAGTGGTGTATTAAAATCTCCCACTATTATTGTAGATCTGTCTATTTGTTTCTTCAATTGTAGTAGGGTTTGCTTTATATATCTTGGGGCTCTTTCATTAGGAGCGTAGATTTTTATTATGGTTACATTTTCTTGTCCAATTGGACCTTTAATCATGAGATAATGTCCTTCTTTATCTCATATGCTTGTTTTAGCATTAAATTTTATTTCAGCATAGATTTGTATTGCCACTCCTTGTTTTTTATTCCAATTTCTTGGTATATTTTTATTCCATCCTTTAACTTTTAGTCTGTTTTTTGTGTTTGTGTGTAAGGTGTATCTCTTGCAGGCAGCATATTGAAGGGTCTTGTTTTCTTCTCCATTCTCTCACTGTCTGTCTCTTCACTGCTGCATGCATTCCACTGACATTCAGTGTAATTATCAGTTGTTGTTGTTGTCAGGTGCCATCTAGTTGGCACCGATTCATAGTGATCCCATGCACACCAGAAAATAAACACTGCCCAATTCTGGGCCAACCTCCCTACTGTTGCCACACTTGAGTCCATCGATGCTGCCACTTGACCAATCCTTCTCGTTGGGGGTTTTCCTCTTTTTCTCTGAACCTCCACCTTACCAAACATGATATCATTCTTCAGTGACTGTTCCCTCCTGATGATATGTCTGAAGTATGAAGAGATGAAGTTTAGCCATCTTGGCCTCCAAGGAGCACTCTGGCTGCACATCTTCCAATATGGATCTATTGGTTCTTCTGGCAACCCATGGCACTTTCAATTCTCCTCCAATACCATAACTCAAAAGCATCAATTATTCTACAGTCTTCCTTATTCACTGTCCAGCTTTCTCAAGCATATGAGGTTATTGAAAATACCATGGCTTAGGTCAGGTGCACCTTAGTCTTCAAGCTGACATCTTTGCTCTTCAACACTTTAAAAAGGTCTTGTGCATCAGATTTGCCTAATGCAATACGTCGTTTGATTACTTGACTGCTGCTTCCGTGAGTGTTGATAGTTGATCAAAGAAGAATGATGACCTTGACCACTTCAATCTTTTCTCCGTTGATAAGAATGTTGTTTATTGGCCCAGTGGTGATGATTTTTGTTTTCTTGACATTGAGATATAATCCATACATAAGGCTGTGCTCTTTGATCTTCATCAGTAAGTATTTTAAGTCCTCTTCACTTTCAGCAAGGAAGGTTGTATCATCTGCATATCACAGGTTGTTAAAGAGTCTTCCTCCAATTTTGATGACACATTTTTCTTCATAAAACTCAGCTTCTTGGATCATTTCCTCAGCTTACAGGTTAAATAAGTATGGTGAAAGAATACAAACTTGTTGCACAACTTTCTTAATTTAAAACCATTCAATGTTCCCATGTTCTTTTCAAACAACTGCCTCTTGGTCCAGGTACAGATTCCTCCTGAGCATAATTAAGTGTTCTGAAATACTCATACTTCACAATGTTGTCCACAGCTTGTCATGATCCACACAATCTAAAGCCTTTGCATAGTCAATGAAGCACAGGTAAATATCTTTCTGATATCCTCTGCTTTCAACCAAGATCCATCGGACATCAATAATGATATTCCTTGTTCCACGGCCTCTTCTGAATCCAGCTTGAATGATAGGTATGACTTAATTGCTGTCATTTTGGTAGTCTTTTTGTGGTGCTGTTAGTCCCTTTGTTTTGAATGCCTTATTGTACTGAGTTCAAGTTTTTTGTGTTTTTTCGTGTCAGTTTCTTCTTGATTTTAATGTTTCCATATTCTTCTTGGATCTTTCTTTCCATGGTATATTGTGAATTATGAATTTTCTAAGTTTGATACTCAATTTAAGAAAGTCTATTTTATACTACAATTTACCTGGCTGCCTCAGCACCTGGATCTCTGTTCCTATATTTTTTCCTTCTGTGACATTGTTATTATTTTGATCTGTGATTCACCTCCCTTGACCACTTAATTTGTTGTAATTTTGTTGTGTTCTGGACTCTTTTATCTGTTGAGTGAGTTCCGAATGGTGTTGCCATGTCTGCCAATCTCTGCTTGTTGTCTGTTCTTGTTGGTTTTCCATCTAAAGAACCACCTTTAGGATGTTTTTCAGTGCTGGGTTGGCTTTCACAAAGTCTCTTAGCTTTTGTTTATCCTGGAGTGTTTTGATTTCACCGTAGTATATGTTTGATAACTTTTCAGAGTAGATGATTCTTGGTTGGTGGTATTTTTTCTTTTAGGGTTTTGTGTGTTTCCCCATTGCCTTTCTGCCTGCATGGTTTCTATTGAGAGATCAGAGCTTAATCTGAATGGCTTCACTTAATAAACACTTCTCTTTTCTCTTACTGCTTTTAGGATTCTCTATTTGTTTTAGATTTTCAAAAGGTTGATTGTGCTATATCTTGGTGAATTTTTTCTTGGGTTCTATCTTCCCTAGGGTTTGTTCATATTCTTGAATGCTAATCTTTTCATCCTTCAAGATGTTAGGGAAATTTTCTTCCAAAAGATCCTCAACTCTCTCCTCTTTGAAATTCTGTGATTCTTCCTGTTCCAGAATGCCAACAATTCTTAAGTTATTACTCTTCATATTGTTCAACATGAATCTCAGATGCTCTTCAGATTTGTTTACCACCCTCCCTTTTTTTTTTTTTTCTTGCTCCTCTGTCTTAGTAGTATTGAGTTATTTCTCTTCCAGCTTATTGGAAAGGGGTTATCTAAAAGTTTATTAATTCTTATCACATGAAAAAAATTGAGAAATTAAATGAGCATAATTTTATCTCGTCTTAATAATAATTATTATTCAGTTGATTTACCATACTAGATAAATATTAATATTTATTTTATAAAAATAATTAAATATGGTCATTGGAAAAACATTTCTCGAGTATTGAAATGCACATAGATTAAATCTAACTCTATCATATTACATTTAGATCACTATCATATATAAAACAAATAGATCAGGGAATACCAAATTTTAGCTATAATATGAATTAATGCATGGCACATTTGATCTCTGTTAGAAAAAAGTATTTCAATGAAGAATAATAAATAATTAAAAGAGATTGCTTTGGAAATATTATTTAGGGTTATTAGGGTCCACAGGTAAGAAGAGATAGTGGCAGTCTTGTTTCTACTTGTGTTAATGAGAAAATAATAGTTTGAGGATGTCTGTAGTTCCAAGCAAAATCCCAGGATGGATGGCATTCAAGATTTGTTCTTCATACCTTTTAAGAAAAGAAAGTGCTAAAAATACCTTAGAAAGTTGCTAATCAAAATTGTTAGTTTCAGTCTCCTAAATATCCTTCACTGAAGAAAAAATACTATGCTCAAATAAATTTAATTCTCCATACAGTTCCCTGGATTTAAATTTTTACATAAATCCCTTTATAACCCATACTTTTTTTCTGTATTGATGGAATTGCCTATTCTAGATATTTCATATAAGTGAAATCATATCATATTTGTTTCTGGAGTCTGACTTGTTTCAAGTAGAATCTTATTTTCATGGTTCAATTATGTGGGAGCATGTATCACAAATTTATCTTTATCAGAACTTTAACTTTATCAGAAGTTTATCTTTATTCTTGAATAATCTAGTATATATATATATATATATTTGTTGTTGTTAGGTGCCATCAAGTTGGTAACAACTCATAGTGACCTTATGCACAGCAGAAAGAAACACTGCCCTATCCTGGGCCAACCTCACTACTGTTGCCATGCTTGAGTCCATTAATGTTGCCACCTGGCCAATCCATCTCTTAGGGGGCTTCCTCTTTCTCTCTGACCCTCCATGTTACGAAAAATTATATCCTTCTCCAGTTACTGGTCCCTCCTGATGATATGTCCAAAGTATGAAGAGACAAAGTTTGGCCATTTTGGCCTCCAAGTAGCACTCTCGCTGCACTTCTTCCAAAACGGATTTTTGGTTCTTTTGGCAGCCCATGGCACTTTCAGCCACCTCTTCCAACACCATAACTCCAAAGCATCAATTCTTCTATGGTCTTCCTATTCACTATCCATATTTTCAAAAGCATATGAAGTTACTGAAAATACCACAGATTGGGTCTGGCACACCTTAGTCCTGAAGCTGATATCTTTGCTCTTCAACACTTTAAAAAGGTTTTGTACAGCAAAATTGTCTAAAGCAACACTTCATTTGATTTCTTGACTGCTGCTTACATGAGTGTTGATAGTTGATCCAGGAAGAATGAAGTCCTTGACTTCAAATTTTCTCCATTGATAAGAATGTTGTTTATTGGTCCAGTGGTGAAGGATTTTGTTTTCTTGACAATGAGATGCAATCCATAACAAAGGCTAAGGACTTTGATCTTCATCAGTATTTTAAGTCCTCTTCACTTTCAGCAACAACATTGTATCATCTGCATATTGCAGGTTGTTAATGAGTCTTCTTCCAATCCTGATACCAAGTTTTTCTTCACAGAACCCATCTTCTCAGATTATTTAGTCAGCATACTGGTTGGATAAATATGGTGAAAGAATACAACTTTGTCACACATCTTTCTTAATTTTAAACCATTCAGTGTTCCCATGTTCTGTTCAAACAACTGCCTCTTGGTCCAGGTACAGATTCCTCATGAGCACAATTAAGTGTTCCGAAATACTCATGCTTCACAATGTTGTCCATAATTTGTCATGATCCACACAATCAAAAGCATTTGCATAGTCAGTAAAGCACAGGTAATAATCTTTCTAATATTCTCTGCTTTCAGCCAAGATCCATTGGACATCAGCAGTGATACCCCTCATTCTACGGCCTCTTCTAAATCCAGCTTGAACTCCTGGATGTTCTCTGTCAATGTATGCTTGCAGCCACTTCTGTATTACATTTAGTAAAATTTTGCTCACATGGGATATCAAAGAGATTTTTCAGATGATTTCCGCATTCCATTTGGTCACTTCTCTTTGGAAAGGGCACAAATACAGAGCTCTTCCAATCAACTGGCCATATACTTGTCTTCCAAATTTCTTGGCAGAAATGAGTGAGTGCCCCCTGTGCACTCCATCTTGTAAGATTTCAACTTTTATTCCATCAATTTTTATTGCCTTCTTCTTTGACAGTTTTCTCAATGCACCATGGAATTCCTCCTTCAGTATCATTGGCTCTTGATCATATGCTACTTCTTGAAATAGTTGAACATTAACCATTTCCTTTTGGAACAGTGACTCTGTGTATTCTTTCCATATTCTCTTGATGCTTTCTGTATCATTAAATAATTTTCCCAGAGAATCTTTCAATAATGAAAGTTAAGGCTTGATTTTCTCTTCAGTTCCAGATCAGTAATGAGGTACAACTCTGTCTGTGATAGGATATTATCCATGCGCCTACAGGTAACCCAATTAATACCATTATTACTCAAATTTATGAACCAACCACTAAAGTTAGTGAGGATGAAATAGAAGAATTCTACCAACTTCTTCAATCTGAAATTGATCAAACATGCAATCAAGATGTATTGATAATTACTGGTGATTGGAATGCAAAGGTTGGGAGCAAAGAAGAAGAAAATGTAGCTGGAAAATATGGCCTTGGTGATAGAAATGATGCTGGAGAATGCATGGTAGAATTCTGCAAAACCAATGATGTGTTCATTTCAAATACATTTTTTAGACAGCATAAGACATGACTAAATATATGGAACTCAACAGATATAATACATAGAAATCAAATTGAGGACATCTGTGGAAAGAGACAATGGAAAAGCTCCATATCATCAGTCAAAACAAGGCCAGGGGCAGACACTAGAACAGTCCATCAATTACTCATATGCAAATTCAAACGGAAGCTGAAGACAATGTAAACAAGTTCCATGAGAGTCAATATAACACCTTGACTATATCCCACCTAAATTTAGAGATTATCTGAAGAACAGATTTGATACATTAAACACTAATGACTGGAAACCAGAAGAGTTGTGGGATGACATCAAGAACATCATACTGGAAGAAAGCAAAAAGTACTTAAGAAGGCATAAAAAAGGAAAAGGTCAAAATGGATGTCAGAAGAGACACTGAAACTTGCTCACCAGCATAGAGATGCTAAAGCAAATGGAAGAAATGAGGTACAAGAGCTTAACAGAATATTTCAAAGATTGGCTAGAGAAGATAAAACCAAATATTACAACAAAATGTGCAAAGATCTGGGAGGTGGGGCTTGATGGTGGCTAGGATAGAGGTTCAGTGAGGTCATCTGTCAGCAATACCACAGAATACCAGGTAATGCTGATTCGGGGCATAGCTCCAAACCTAGGAACAATATAGGTAGGACTATTTTAAAGGTTTAAAGGCTTATTGCAATAAGAACTTGAAGCAGAAGTAAAAAATCGCATGCTTTTGAATCTGTCAGTCTCTGCAGCCAGGAGCCTACAACTTGCAAAAGTCCAAACGACAAGAACAAGCGGGGGTGCAGACAAACCATAGAAAAACTCCTTGGAAACCTCATGGTAAAGGTGGACAATACACTTTGTCAGGTTGGCTTTGTTCTTTTTTTTTTTTTTTTTTTTTTTTTTTTTAATCAGTTCATGGGCCTCCCAAATTCTCGTGACTAGAGGGGGTGCCTCAGTGAGTGGACACACCCCACCTTTACCACTGCTGGGTTTTTCTGCCACACACATGCACAGATAATTTCAGTCGAAGAGCTGGGCTTGAACTGTCTTTTGTTTGCTTGTTTGTTTTTTTTTTTAATACCGAAAAAGCCATAACAAGGGGTTTGAAGAGGGAAAGAAAGTTTAAAAACAAAACAAGCTGAAAATTAAATTTAATTCAGAGATATAGCATAACAGCCAAGAGTAGCATCTTGAAATCTATCAGACAGCTTTGAAGGTAAGAAGCTGAAGGAGGACATTAAAGTCATATTCATATTAGGCTACAGATTTTTTTTCTTCTCGTCCTCCTCTCCCTTTTCTGTGATTATAGACTACAGTATCCAGTTTTTTTGTTTTTGTTTTTGTTTTTTATGTTATTGCTTTGTGTTTTTTTTTTTTTTCTTGTTTCTTTTGTGCTGTTGTTGTTTTGCTGTTTTATGCTCCCCCTTCTATCTTTGGGGGATTCTTTCCCTCCACATTTACCCAAGAAGAGACAGCAACTGCTGCCATATAGTCGATTTACAATCATATGCTATAAAACACAAAATCCAAGCAAACACCAACATCAACTGCCATATACCAGGGATGCAGGCAACACCTGTGAATGTTACTGTGATTTAAGCAATAAGAAGAGTGAAATGGGAAGTCCACACCCTGATACATTTACCTGAAAGCAACCAGAAAGCATAAAATATACCAAAACACATTGTCAATTAAGTATTAAGGCCACAGATAAACTCTAAACATGTCCAAGAAGCAAAAGCAGATGACCACATCAACACATGTCCAGAAACAAGATAAAATGTATGAGACAAATGACGTAGAGGTCTACAGGACTACATTTTAGAAGGAAGGCAGATGGAAATGCTTGGAAATGCTTGAGAAGGAATTCAGAAAAATGATTATAAAATGTTGCAGAGCACTTTACAATGGAGTTGAGAAATATAAGGAAGAAGTCAGGAAAGCACTACAGGAACAATCAAATAAGATAGATACAGCATTGGAAATAATTTAAAACCAACAGAAAGAGGTCCAAACGATCAATAATAGAATATCAAAAATAGACAATACACTGAAAAGGCAAAGGAGATCGAAGGCAGAACCAGTGAGCTGGAAGATAAATCTCTCAATACCATTAAGAAAGAAGAGCTCTCCCATCCACCTTGTTCTTCTTTTTCCCCTCCCCCTTCGTGTGTATTGCCAATCTCGCCCCCCCCCCCACTCCCAGGCTATCCTGTGTCTATTCCCTACCCTGTGCCCTTTCTTCCCCTCCTTCCCCACCTCTCTTCCCATATGTACCGGTGATTAGCACTTATGTTTTTAGGTGGTTCCACCCCCCTCCCGTTTGGGTGGGTTCTTTTTCTTAGTCTTTTACAATAATGGTCCTATGCAGTATTTCTCCTTTTGTGACTGACTAATTTCACTCAACATAATGTCCTCAAGTTTCATCCACGTTATGCGATGGCTTGCAGGTTCCTTGTTGTTCTTCAAGGTAGCGTAGTACTCAATTGTGTGTGTGTACCACAGTTTGTTTATCCATTCTTCAATTGATGGGGCATTTTGGTTGTCTCCATTTTTTTGCTATTGTAAATAGTGCTGCTGTGAACATTGGTGTGCATATATCTACTCATGTTTTGACTTGTATTTCTTGTGGGTAGATACCAAATAGAATAATTGCTGGATCATATGGTATTTCTATTTCCAACCTTCTGAGGAAGCGCCATATTGCTTTCCAGAGTGGTTGGACCATTTTTCATCCCCATCTACAATATAGGAGGGTCCAAGTCTTTCGTATCCTCGCCAGCATTTGTTGTCCTCTGCCTTTTTGACCTTTGCTGTTATTGCTGGTGTGAGATGATATCTCATTGTTGTTTTGATTTGCACCTCTCTGATGGCTAGTAATCATGAACATTTCTTCATATGTTTGTTTGCTGCCCGGATCTCCTCCTTGGTGAAGTGTCTGTTCATGTCCTGTACCCATATTTTTAATTGGGATATTTGTATTTTTCTTGTAGAGGTGTTGTAGTTTCCTATATATTTTAGAAATGATTCCCTTGTCTGATGTGTTTTGCAAAATATTTTTTCCCATTCTGTGGGTTCCCTTTTTACTCTTTTGGTGAAGTCTTTTGATGCACATAACTTTTTAATTTTTAGTATGTCCCACTCATTTATTTTATCTGTTTTTGTTTGTGTATTTTTCAAAATGTGTGGTGGTCTGTATACACGCTGAATGAGCACCCTCACATTTGCCCTTATTTTTTACATTGATTACTTTCATAATTTTGGGATTCACATTTAGATCTTTAATCCACACCGAGTTCGTTTTTGAATAGGGCATGAGGTAAAGGTCTTCTTTCAGTCTTTTACATACCGCTTTCCAGTTCTGCCAGCACCATTTGTTAAAGAAACTGTCTCTTACCCATGCAATATGCCTAGGCACTTTGTCAAAAATCATTTGGCTATATGTGGTTGGGTTAATTTCTGGATTCTCGATTCTGTTCCATTGATCTATGTGTCTTTCATTGTATCAGTACCAGGCTGTTTCGACCAGTGTAGCCATGTAGTAATTGAAATCGGGGCATGAGAGACGTCGAACATTGTTCTTTTTTTTAAGCTGTGCTTTGCTTATCCTGGGTCTCTTTCCTTTCCATATAACGTTAGTAATTGTCATTTCCATTTCTTTGAAGAATGTTGTTGGAATCTTAATTGGGATTGCATTGTATGTGTAAATTGCTTTGGGGAGTATTGACATTTTCACCATGTTGAGTCTTCCTATGCAGTAACATGATATGCTCTTCCACTTATGTAGGTCTCTTTTGGTTTCTTGTAGTAATGTTTTGTAATTTTCTTTGTATAAATCCTTTGTTTCTCTGGTTACATTTATTCCTAAATATTTCATCCTTTTGCATCTATCATAAATGGTATTGCTTTCCTAATGTCCTTTTCATCATTATCGCTGCTGCAATACAGAAATCCAACTGATTTTTTATGTTAATCTTATAACCTGCCACTTTGCTGAATCTTTCGATGAGGTCTTTGAGTTTTTTGTTTTTTTTTTTTTACTGAGTCTTTGGGGTTTTATATGTATAGGATCATATTGTCTGCAAATAAGGAGAGTTTTGCTTCCACTTTGCCAATTTGGATGCCATTAATTTCTCTATCATGTCATATAGCTCTAGCTAAAACTTTCATACCATATAGCTTTAGCTAAAACTTCCAGCACAATATTGGTAAATAGCATCCTTGATAAAGGGCATCCTTTTCTGGTGCCTGTTCAGAGAGGGAAGGCTTTCAGTTTCTCTCCATTGAGAGTGATGCAGACTTTTGGTTTTGTATATATGCTGTTGATTATATTGAGGAATTTCTCTTCAATTCCTACTTTGTTGAGTGCTTTTATCATGAATGGATGTTGGATTTTGTCAAATGCCTTTTCTGTATCTATCGATGTGATCACGTGATTCTTTTCCTTTTTCTTATTTATATGATGGATTACGTTGATTGTTTTCCTGATGTTGAGCCATCCTTGCATCCCTTTTATGAAACTCACTTGGTCATGGTGTATTAAGTTTTTGATGTGCTGTTGGATTCTGTTGGCTACGATTTTGTTGAGAATTTTTGTGTCTATGTTCATGAGGGATACTGGTCTGTAATTTTCTTTTTTGTGATGTCCTTCCCTGTTTTTTGTATGAGGGTTATGTTTGCTTCATAAAAAGTATTAGGGAGTTTTCCATCCTCTTCTATGTCCTGCAATAATTTGAGTAGAATTGTTGACAGTTCTTCTCTGAATGCTTGGTAGAACTCACCGTTGAAGCCATTTGGGCCTGGGCTTTGATGACCTGATCAATTTCTTCTTTTGTTATGGATTTGTGCAAGTTTTCTACTTCGTTCTGAGTAAGTTTAGGTAGGTCATGTTTTTCTAGAAATATATCCATCTCATCTAAGTTTTCAAATTTTTTGGAGTACAGCTCATCATAGTATTCTGCTATTATCCTTTTGATTTCATTTGGTTCTGTGGTGACTTCACCCATGTGGTTTCTAATGTGTGTAATTTGTGTCCTCTCCCTCTTTTCTTTAGACATTTTGTCAATTTTATTAATCCTTTCAAAGAACCAGCTTCTTGTCCTGTTGAATTCTTTTGATAGTATTTTGGTTTTCCATCTCATTTATTTCTGCTCTTATCTTTATTATTTCCTCTTCTTTTGGTGACTGTAGGTTCCCTCAGCTTGTCTGCTTCTAATTGTTGACAATGCTGTGTTAATGTGTTGATTTTGGTTCTTACCTCTTTCTGGATGTGCTCATTTATCGCAATAAATTATCCTCTCAGTACTGCTTTCGCCATGTCCCAAAGATTGTGGTATGTTGTGTTTTCATTCTCATTTGTTTCTAGGAACTTTGTGAATTCATGTTTAATTTCTTCTTTTACCCAGACGTCTTTCAGCAGGGTGTTGTTCAGTTTCCATGTATTCGACTTTATTGCCTTAGTCTTTTTATTCTTGATTTCTTGTTTTATGACATTGTGGTCTGAGAACATGCTCTGTAGAATTTTGATGTTTGTAAATTTATGGAGGCTTGCTTTTTTACCTCACACATGGTCGATTCTGGAAAATGTTCCATGTTCACTGGAGAAGAATGTGTGTTGTGCTGTTGTTGGATTGAATACTCTGTATACATCTATGGGAGTAAGTTGGTTGATTGTGTTGTTTAGTTTCTCTATAGCTTTGTCGAGTTTATTTCTGATTGATCTGTCCCTTTTTGAGAGTGGTGTGTTAAAGCCTCTCACTGTAATTGTATATTTATCTATTTCTTTCTTTAATTCCAGTAAGTTTTTTTCATGTATCTTGGTGCTCTTTCATTGCGTGCATATATAAGGAGCCCTGGTAGCATAGTGGTTACGAATCAGGCTGCAAACTGCAAGGTCAGCAGTTCGAAATTACCAGCTGTTCTGCGGGAGAAAGATGAGGCTTTCTGCTCCCGTAAAGATTTACAGCCTCGGAAACCCTGTACAGGGTCGCTATGAGTTGGTACCGACTCCACGGCACACAACAACAACATATCTAATATGGTTATGTTGCTCCCAGCTCCTTTGAGTTTGTTGTTGTAGTCTTGTTCTGTTCTGGACTCTGCTATCTGTTAACTGAGTTCCAGGTGTTGTTATCACTCCTGTCAATCTTTGTTTGTTGTCTGTTCTTGTTGGTTTTCAGTCCACAGAACTCCCTTTAGGATGTTTAGCAGTGCTGGGTTGGTTTGGATAAAATCTCTCAGATTCTGTTTATCCTGGATTGTTTTGATAACATCATCTTATTTGATTGATAGTTTTGCTGGATAGATGATTCTTGGTTGACAGTTTCTTTCTTTCTTTCTTTCTTTCTTTCTTTCTTTCTTTCTTTCTTTCTTTCTTTCAGAGTTTATACGTCTCCCCATTGCCTTATTGGCTGCATGGTTTGTTCTGAATAGTCAGAGCTTAATCTAATTTGCTTGCCTTTTTAAGTGACTTTTCTCTTCTCCCTGGCTGCTTTTAGTAATCTTTGCTTGTCTTTGATTTTGGAGAGCTTGATTATTATATATCCTGGAGATTTTCTTTTGGGGTCTGTCCTTCATGGGGTGCATTTGGCTACTTGAATGTTTATCTTCTCATCTTTGAAGATGTTAGGGAAATTTTCTTCCAGAAGCTCTTCAACTATCACCTCTGTGGAGTTTTCTGATTCTTCTTGCTCTGGAATGACAATAATTCTTACACATTTTTCCTCTTCATGTTATCCAGCATGAATCTTAGATTCTCTTCAGATTTGTTTTATGATTTTAGTTGCTTGCTCTTCTATCTTGGTAGTATGAGAGATTTGTCTTTCAGCTCACTAGTTCTGGATTCCATCACTTCTAATCTGCTCCTTTCCCCTATCAGAGTTTTATCCATTTCTGATATCTTATTATTAATTATCTGGACATCTTATTCCAGGTTTTTAATTGTTTCCAATGCTGTATCAATCTTATTTGATTGATCCTGTAGTACTTTCCTTACTTCTTCCTTGTTTTCCTCCACCTCTTTTCAGAGCATTTGGATTCGTTTCCATATCATTCTTCTGAATTATTTCTGAGGCATATCCATAACCTGCTCTTCCTCCTCTATAAAGCCTTTGTCTGTCCCCAGCTCATTTGCATCAGCTACTCTCTTTGATTTTTGGATGTGTTTTGATAAGGTTTGTTGTTTTTTCTTCATCGTGGTTATTATTTTAGTTATTATTTTTTTTTTTTAAGCTTAAGTGAACGTTAGTTGTTTCCTTTCTGGGTGTCTGCTGGTGAATATGATCAAGAGATATGTTTCCTTTATCACATGTAATGCTTAGCGGGTATTGTTGGGTCTTGTCTCAGTGTTGGAATAATATGGGTATGCTTACAGCTTGGTTATATGGTCACGATTGATGCCTCTTCTTAAGTAGTGTAGGGAGAAAAAGCTTCCACCTCCAGGAAAGATGTGGGATCAAAAGGATCAATAGCAGAAGTAATATAAATGTATAGACAAAAATCACCTCTTTGGAGCCAAAATGAAGCTATGGTCGACTGTCCCATGTTACACAATCAGTGTGTGTGCAATTAGAAGCCCCCAGAAGGGGGTTGGGGTGACCACTCTTTCAGGATCCTCCTCTAGTCACTACCATAGAGGTATGCAGGTAGATATTGGGGAGTTAGTGGGAGAAAGATTGCCTACTATTTTTGTCTATGATGGTCAGTTAGCTATCTACTTGTGCTCAGTGCAAATCTCAGGATGGTTGAGTCCTGTTATGCTGTGGTTTTACAGATTGCTTTGAATTGGGTTCATGCAGGGAGCTCGGGCAGGGCCGCGGCCATGGATTGCAAGGACAATAGTTGGAAATTCCAAGCTGCTACTCCAGAGTCCTGGTGTGCACTGTGGGTTAATGTGCCAGACTGCAAAGCTGTTTGAACTGCAAGGTCGGCAGTTCAAGCTC
>NW_006408644.1:5457944-5461253 GCF_000296735.1 Chrysochloris asiatica | reverse complement strand
ATTTTATTTATTTATTTATTTATTTATTTATTTATTTATTTTTGCTGAAAATGCTGCTTTATGAGCCTGGCTGGCTTTACACCCACCCACTAAACTCTTCCGAGTCTGGGTGGAGTCACTAAGGGAGTGCAGTCTCCAGAGTCCTAAGTCGCCTTCATTTTCCTTAATATTGTGATTTTTTTCACTTGTGAGTGCAGAAAACTGATATCTTAGATTCTATGGTAGATCCGGAGCTCTAGAGTTGTTCTATGAGTGCTTCCTTCATGAGATTCCCCTCCCTTCTCACTGGAGCATACCCTACCTGGCTTTCATGTGGCTGAAGCCCCAACCAGAAGTCCTCCTCCAAAGCAATTTATACATATTATGCAATCTCAATCCAGATTCCAACAACATTTTTTAAAGAGATGGAAAAAACAATTACAAACTTTATATGGAAAGGAACGGGACTCAGGATAAGCAAAACTCTTCTTAAAAGAATAAGGTTGGAAACCTCAACCACTCCGACTTAAAAATTTATTACACAGCTACAATTGTCAAAACAGCTTGGTACTGGTTCAATGAATGAAACATTGGTCAATAGAACAGAATTGAGAATCCAGAAATTAACCATCCATATACAGCCATGTGTGTAAAGTTTTGCTAAAGGTAATACAGAAATGGCTACAATCTTACATTTACAGAATTTCCAGAGGCTCAAGCGAGATTCAAAAGAGGCCATGGAATGAGGGATATCATTACTGATGTCAGATGGATCTTGGCAGAAAGCAGATAACATCAGAAAGATGTTTACTTGTGCTTTATTGACTATGCAAAGGCTTTTGATTGTGTGGATGATGACAAGTTATGGACAAAATTATGAAGTATGAGCATTCTGGAACACTTAATTGTTCTCATGGGGATCTGTACCTGGACCAAGAGGCAGTTGGTCAAACAGAATATGGGAAGACTGACTGGTTTAAAATTAAGAAATATGCGTGAAAAGTTGGTATTCTTTCACCATACTTATTCAACCTGTATGCTGAGCAAATAATCTGAGAAGCTGGGTTATATGAAGAAAAACGTGGCATCAGAATTGGAAGAAGACTCATTAACCTGCGATATGCAGATTATACAACCTTGCTTGTTGAAAGTGAAGTTCAAAGAGCACAGCTTTCAGTATGGATTACATCTCAATGTAAAGAAAACAAAAATCCGCACCACTGGGCCAATAAACAACATTCTTATCAACAGAGAAAAGATTGAAGTTGTCAAAGACTTCATTCTTCTTGGATCAATTATCAACACTCATGGAAATAGCAGTCAAGAGATCAAACAACGTATTACATTAGGCATATCTGTAGCACAAGAACTTTTTAAAGTGTTGAAGAGCAAAGATGTGAGGTTGAAGATTAAGGTACACCTGAACCAAGCCATGGTATTTTCAATAACCTCATACACATGTGAAAGCTGGACAGTGAGTAAGAAAGACAGTAGAATAATTGATGCTTTTGAGTTATGGTGTTGGAGGAGAATATTGAAAGTGCCATGAACTGCCAAAAGAACCAATAAATCCGTTTTGGAAGAAGTGCAGCCAGAATGTTCCTTAGAGGCCAAGATGGCCAAACTTCGTCTCTGATACTTTGGACATATTGTTAGGAGGGACCAATTGCTGGAGAAGGAAATCATGTTTGGTAAGGTGGAGGGTCAGAGAAAAATAGGAAGACCCTCAACGAGATGGATTGGCCAAGTGGCAGCATCGATAGACTCAAGAGTGTCAACAATAGTGAGTTTGGCCCAGGACCGGGCAGTGTTTCATTCTGCTGTGCATAAGGTCGACTCAATGACACCTAACAACAAAAATATACAACCAATTGATTTTTGACAAAGTACCTAAATATATCCCATGAGGAGGTGATAATCTCTTCAACAGATGGTGCTGGCAGAACTGGAAAACTATATGCATAAGATTGAAACAAGATCCTCACCTCACACCTTATAAAAGACCAACTAAGCATGGATTAAAGACCTAAATGTGAATCCCAGAATTATTAATGCCATCAATGAAAAAATAGGGACAAATGTGAGGGCACTAATTCAGGGAATACACAGACTACCAAACACTTTGAAAACTACACAAACAAAAGTAAACAAAATAGATGAGTGAGACATACTAAAAATAAAAAACTTATGTGCATCAAAAGACTTCACCAGAAGAGTAAAAAGGGAATCCATTGAATGGAAAAATATATTTTGCAATGACACATCAGACAAGGGACTCATTTCTAAAATATGTAGGATACTGTAAAACATTTACCAGGAAAAGACAAATAATCCAATTTAAAAATGGGCACAGGACATGAATAGACACTTTACCATGGAGGAGATCCAGGCAGCCAAGTAACATATGAAGAAATGTTCACTATCCCTAGCCATTGTTGTTGTTGTGATGTGCCGTAGAACTGGTTCTAACTCATGGCGACCCTGCATAGGCTTTCAGAGGCTGTAAATCTTTATGGGAGCAGCAAGCCTCATCTGTCTCCCTCAGGACAGCTGGTAGTTTCAAACTGCTGACCTTGCGGCTCGCAACCCGATAAGATGCAAATCAAAGCAACAATGAGATATCATCTCACACCAGCAATCAAGGACAATAAATGCTGATGGGAATTTGGAGAGACTGGAAACTCCTGCATTGCTGGTGGGATTGAAAAAATGGTTCAGCCTTTCTGGAAACCAATATGGCACTTCCTCAGAAGGTTGTAAATAGAAATACCTTATGATCCAGCAATTCCTCTACTTGGTATTTACCCACAAGAAATACTAGCCATAACACGAGTAGGTATATGCACACCAATGTTCATAGCAGCACCATTTACAGTAGCAAAAAGATGGAGAGAGTCTAAGTGCCCATCAACTGAAGAAGGGATAAACAAACTGTAGTACATGCACACAATGGAATATTATGTTATTGAAGAATAACAAGGTAGCTGAAATAAGTACATTACATTGAGTGAAATTAGTCAGTCACAAATGGAGAAATATTGCATAGTACCACTACTGTAAAAGACTAAGAAAAAGAACCCATACTAAAGGGTTGGGGGATTCTTTACTGGTTACCAAGATGTGGGGAGTGGGGTGAGGGGATGGAGGGGAAGGTGAAGCACAGGGAAGGGAATTGACACAAGATTGTGTGCTAGGGAGGGGGAAATACACAAGAAGGGGGAGGTGAATGGAAGGACAAACGGACAGCAAAACAATTAGGCAGGTTTGCATGGGCTAAGTGGGACAGAGGTAAATAATGATGTATGCACAACCTTGGAACAACAGGGCTCT
>NW_006408644.1:5454586-5456652 GCF_000296735.1 Chrysochloris asiatica | reverse complement strand
CTGATGACCTGGGGGCAGGGGAGGCAGGCTTTCAGAGTATATCCTTTGGTTGGTTGATGATGCATGGAGGGGCTTGTAACCATGGCAATGAATCAATATACGATAAGATGAATTCAAAACTAATATTTTTCCATGTAAACTATCACATAATTCACAATAAAACGTTAAAAAAAAGTTGGTAGTTTGAATCCACCAGCTGTTCCTTGGAAACTCTATCACTATGAGTCAATACAAATTCAGTGCCACTTAACAACAACAACATGGTAATTCTATGCTTAACTTTTTGTGGAACTGCCAAAGAGTTCTCTGCAACAGCTGTGCTAGTTTTCATTCCCATCAACAATGTATCAGTGTTTCGTTTTTAAAAATAATAGTCATCCTAATTGTTGTGACATAACCCTGGTCAATTGGCACAAAATAGTCCACAGACAGAATGTTTTGCATCCTACTTTTGTGAGTAGTGACTGGGGTCTTAAAAGTTCATGAACAACCATCTAAGATGCAACTATTAGTTTCTTCCCTTGTGGAAGAAAGAAGAGTAATGAAAATTGGAGATGCTTGAAACGTTTCATTCAGTGGATTAATGGGCCACGTGAACATCAGTCTTCATGATTCTAACACCAGAAGAACTAGATGGTGCCTGGCTATCACTACTAACTGTCCTATAAGAGATCACATTAGAAGGACCCAGATAAAGTGGGAGAAAATATGGAACAAAACTCAAAATTATCAAAAAAGATTAGACTTACTGGTCCAAAAGAATCTGGATAAAACTGTTACTACAGCCTTTGACCACCCTTCAGATCTAGAAAGGAACTCACCCTTGTGGCTCAATTTTCAGTGAAGCCGTCGATAAGTACATGGGGGGGGGGTGCAACATAAGCATGCTATGCACACCATAGAATGGTTAACCATTCAAAAATAAATGGGCAACATTTTATCTAAGGACAAAACTCAGAAGGATTGGGAGAGAATGTGGAATGGAAACAAGAATCAAGGGGAGGAAATAGGATAAGTGATGCTACATTGAGGGTACTGCAATTACAAAATTGAAAAGAAGCGTATAATTTGTTGATGGAGGATGGATGATCTGCTCTGTACTGTAAACTTTCAATCAGTTCACAATATGAAGTTTTCAAAAATTAAATGGTCTGAAGTCATTTTGTAAGGTAATTTTCATTTGCTTTTTTCTGATGACTAATGTCCTGCTCAGTGAGATCTTCTACGCAGCGAGATCTTCTATGCAGCCAGATCTTCTACACAGCCAGGTCTAACCACTACACTACCAGGCTTTGAAGCACCTTCAACATGGTGGATCAGGTAGATGTGTAATGAGGAGCTTGATCAACAACAACACGGAACACCAGGCCAAGAGGGCTCACGAGATGGTGTCGGAACTCTGAAACATATATAAAGGTATGTTTGGAGGATCAGAGGATTTACAGCTGGGGAATTTGAAGGGAATCCAGAAATCCATTGTTTTCTGGATAAGAGACTCAGCTGTTCCAGGAGCCGCCATCTTGGGAAAGAACAACTTGATTGTATCAGGATTGATAGTATCAGGACAGAACATCTTCATTGTATCTTGATTATATCAGGATTGTATCAAGATTGACATTGAAATTTAAAGTGACAATATCAACATAAAACCAAACAGCCACCACTCGTCTGTCTGTCATGCTGTGGTGGCTTGAGTTGCTGAGAATCTGAGGGCTATGCCACCAGTATTTTAAATAACCAGCAAGTTCACCCACAGTGGAGAAGTTTCAGATGAGCTTCCAGACAAAGACAGACTAGGAAGAAAGAGTGATGAACTACTTCCGAATTGCTAGTCACTAAAAACTCTATGAATAGCAGAGAAACATTATTAGATACAGGACCAGAAGGTGGGAAGGCACTCAGAATGCAACTGGGGAAAAAATGCCTCCTCAAAGTAGAGTTGACCAGGATGATGTGAATAGAGTTAAGTTCAGGGAAGAAAAGCACACAGATTTGCTGGTGAGCCACAACTCAAAATGAAGAGAAATAGCTGTAAACATCCACTGAAAATCAGAACATGGAATGTA
>NW_006408644.1:5437316-5452291 GCF_000296735.1 Chrysochloris asiatica | reverse complement strand
TTGGGCAAATTTACTGCACAGGAACTTTTTAAAGTGTTGAAGAGCAGAGCTGTCAGCTTGAGGACTAAGGTGCACCTGACCCAAGCCATGGTATTTTCAGTAACCTCATATGGATGTGAAAGCTGGACAGTGAATAAGGAAGATCATAGAAGAACTGATGCCTTTGAGTTGTGTTGGAGAAGAATACTAAAAGTGCCATGGATTGCCAAAAGAACCAATAGATCTGTTTTGGAAGAAGTGCAGACAGCGTGCTCCTTGCAGGTCAGGATGGCTAAGCTTTGTCTCTCATACTTTGGACATATTGTCAGGAGGGAACAGTTGCTGGAGAAGGATGTCATGCTGGGTAAGATGGAGTGTCAGAGAAAAAGAGGAAGACCCCCAATGAGATGGATCGGCCAAGTGGCCTCATTGATGGCGTCAAGTGTGGCAGCGGTAGTGAGGTTGGCCCAGGATCGGACATTATTTCGTTCTGCTGTGCATGGGTTTGCTATGAGTCGCTTCTGACTCGATGGCACCTGAGAACAACAACAACAATGTCCTGGTATAGCACTGTGGGTTAATGTGTTGTACTGCAATGTCAGTTTGAACTGCAAGTTTATCAATTTAAGCTCACCAGCCACTCCTTGGAAACCATATACAAGGTCACTATGGGTCAGAACAGACTCGGTAGCACTTACTAATGACAACAACAAATGATGTTGAAAAGGAATCCTGCTGGTACAATGATTAAAACACTTGGCTACAAACCAAAAATTTAGCAATTTTTACCCACCAGCTGCTTTCTGGGAAAAAAATGTTAACAGTCTGCTTTCATAAAGATTCTCAGCTTCTGAAACTCTATGGGGAGTACTACTCTTTCCAATAGGATCACTATGAGTCAGAATTGACTTGAAGGCAGTGGTTGCTAAGCAACTTTTCATGTATTTGTTGGCCATTTGTATATCTTCTTTGGAGAAATATCTATTCAAGTTATTTGCCATTTTTTAAACTGTATAACAAGTCTATTTTGTTGTTGAGGTTTAAGAGTTAAAAAAAAAAATTTTTTTAATATGTTCTATATATTAAGCCTTATCTGCTGTATCATTTCCAAATATTACTTCCCATTCTTTAGGTGACCTTCTCACTTTACTGATGATGTCTCTTGATGCAAAAAAAGCTTTTAATTTTGATGAAATCCAGTTAATCCATTTTTTCCTCTTGTTGCTTGTTTGTTGTTGCTGATGATGTTTTTTGTGGTGTCTCTGGTAGTGTAGTGGTTACGAATCGGGCTGCGAACCTTAAGGTCAGCGGTTCGAAACTACCAGCTGCTCCGCGGGAGAAAGATGAGGCTTTCTACTCCCGTAAAGATTTACACCCTTGGAAACCCTGTACAGGGTCGCTATGGGTCGGAACCGACTCGACGGCACTTAACAACAACATCTAAAAACACATTGCCTAAATGAAGGTTCTGAAGTGTTTTCCTGTTCTTACAGTGCTAAGGTTTTATCTCTTATATTTAGGACATTTATCTATTTTGAGGTTTTGTTTTTTTTTTTTTTTTTATAATGTAAGGTATGCATGAATTTTATTCGTTGTCATGTGGAAATCCGTTGCTGCAGTACCATTTGCTGAAAAATCTCTTCTTTCCACATTAAATGGATTTGACATCATTATGAAAAATCAGTTGGCCACAGATGTATGGACTTATTTCTGGATTATAAATTATATTCTATTGGTCTGCATATCCACTAAAGGATAAACACTGGATTTTAAACCTCATGATTGGCAGTTCAAGCCCACCAGCTGCTCCATGGAGAAGGAGAAGGCTTTCTGCTCCTGCAAAGGTTTACAGCCACAGAAACCTCACACAATGTTACTGAGTTGAAAATGATGTAACAACAACAACATATTGTGTCTCTAGATTGCTTTGAGTAAACCTAATATTTTCATAGTAAATATTCTAATCCGTGAACATAGAATACTTTCTCAATTCATTTAAATCCCTTTTAATTTTTTTCAGCAGTGCTTTATAGTTTTCAGTGTAAAGGTATTTCAACTTGTTGCTTAAACTTACTTCTGCATATTGTATTGTTTTTTAAGGTATTGTAAAATAAATTGTTATCTTAATTTCATTTTCAGATTATTCATTGCTGGTGTATAGAACCACAAATAATTTCTGGTTTTCATCTTGTTTCATACAACTTTGCTGAATTTTTTAGTAGCTCAAGTATTTTTCCTGTGGAATTTATGATTTTCTATATTGTTGTTATTGCTGTTATGTGTTGTCGAGTCAGTTAAGACTCATAATGACCCTGTATAGGGTTTCTGAGGAGCAGCTGGTGAGCTTGAACTGCTGACCTTGTGGTTCAAACTGACCTTGCGGTCCAGTGCATATCCTACAGTGCCACACCAAGACTCCAGATTTTCTATATATATACTATCATTGTTGTTGTTAAGTCCCTTCAAGTTGCTTCCAACTCATAGTGACTCTGTATTGGTTTTCCAATGAGAAGCTGGTGGGTTTGAACTGCCAAAGTTGTGGTACATAGTCCAGTGCTGATTCTATAGTGCCTCACCAGGAGTATTAAACCATCTGTAAATAGAGAGAGTTTAAACTTTGGATGTATTTTATTTTTCTTGTCTAGTTGGTCTGTTTGAACGTCCAGTAAAATGTGAAGAGCAGTGGTGAAAGCAGGTTTCCTTATCTTTTTCCTGATCTTACGGGAGCAGCTTTCAGTCTTCCACTGTGGGTTTTCATAAATGCCATGCATCATATAGTGGAATTTCCCTTTTGTTCCTAGTTTACTGAGCACTTTTATCATGAAAAAGTGCTAGATTTTTCAGATGACTTTTTCTGTATCCATTGTGGTGATCATGTATTTGCTTTTTGTTTCTTCATTTCAGCAATGCAGTTTATTTTCTTATGTTGACCCACCCATTTATTCTTGGCACAAATACCAGTTAGTCATGTCCTAAAATCCCTTTAAGATGCTATTGGATTTGGTTTGATAGTATTTTATTGAACTTTTTGCATTTACAAGGTATGTTGAATGTGTTTTTGGTTTCTTATGGAGTCTTTATTTAGTTTAGGTATCGGAGTAATGTTGCCCTCATAGAGTAAGTTAGGAAGCTTTACCTCCTCTTTTGATTTTTGGAAGAGTTTGAGAAGAATTTATGCTAATATTGCCTTAAATATTTGGTAGCATTCTCCAAGGAAGTCCTTAGGTCCTAGCTTTTCATTTTTGGGAGATTTTTGATAACTGACTCAATCTCTTCACTTGCTATATTTCTGCTGAGATTTTCTATTTCTTCTTTAATCACTTTAGGTAGTTTATATGTTTTTAGGAATCTGTTTGTTTTGTCCAGGTTATCTAGATGGTTAGCATACAATTGTTTATAGTATTATCATACAATCTATTCAAATTTTGCAAGGTTTGCAGTAATGCTGTCACTTTTAATTCCAGTTGATATACTAATGTATTTTTTTTAATTGAATTTATCATTTTGGACAGATTGTGATGTACTTAATGCAGGTCCCTCTTGCATTACCCGAGTTTGACTCTACTTAATAGGGCATCCATTTGATTTTAGCTCAGCATATCACTATGGTTCTCTTAACAGTATCCCTCAACTCCCTTCCTTTCCATAATGTATATTTGATGATCAGTGTAAAT
Source organism: Chrysochloris asiatica (assembly GCF_000296735.1). Lineage (NCBI taxonomy): Eukaryota > Metazoa > Chordata > Mammalia > Afrosoricida > Chrysochloridae > Chrysochloris > Chrysochloris asiatica. The sequence goes on along the minus strand of NW_006408644.1, from coordinate 5,448,638 downwards.
GTTTCAAGAAGTTGAACACTCCTGGGAGGTTTAAATTTTTTCTACAGAATAAATGAAAAAAAAAACAAAACAAAAAACAAACTTCTACTACGCTTTCCAGTGAGTCCTGGTGTGGTACTGTGGGTTAATGTGCCAGACTGCAAAGCTGTTTGAACTGCAAGGTCAGCGGTTCAAGCTTACCAGCTGTTCCTCAGGAACCCTATACAGGGTCGCCATGGGTTGGAATCAATTCTACCACACTTCACAACAACAATAATTATTTCCAGGATCCTTGTAGAGGACTCTAAGAAAGAGAGTGATTTTCACCTGACCCACAGTTCTCATGTTATTTTGCATTTTGTTCAGTTTGGTAACTCTTGGCTTTGTGTATAGAGTTTAGGAAGGAGAAATCAATTTACATTGAAAAATGTTTGTACAGTACAGAAAAGTTTTAATTTATCAATATTCTAACATATATTTTATGGAATTAGACTCAGAAAGAAAGACCAAGACAACATGCTGTCATCAGTGATGTATTCTAATAACTTCTTTGTTGTGTATTGAAGTCAGTATAAATTTCTTTTAGAATCCTATGCTCTCACTTGTACCTCTAAACAATCATAATTAATATTCAGAAAGCTGACATTGAGGCTCTGCAGGTTGTCAACCAGCAGATATTTGTTTAGTGTACTTTAATTCAATAAAGGTCAATTATTTTTCCATATGCTTTATTTACTATGTCAGAAAAATGGATGAGTATACATTTTTATCAGGTTGAAACAAAACAAAGCTAAAACAAAAAAATGATTTAAATAACTAGAAGACACAATTCCCTGAGTATTTTTCCTAATGAAGCTTCATTGAAAATAGAACCCTCACAAGTCCAATTATCCAGCTTACTGTCACATAACTAGTTTAGATGAAGGCTTGTTCTTCCTAAACAGAATTTTATAGTCAACATGGTAATTGAAATGCAGGGATTAATGCTGGCATCTCAGGACTTAAATTTAAGTAGAAATTTCTCTACTAAACAGTTGTGTGACCTAGTTAATGAATTTCCCCAGGTCTCAGTTTTTTCATATACAAAACAGGGAGTATAGTTCACAATATACAAGGCTGTGCTAAAAGTTAAACGAGATAATGGATAATAAAATGCCTTTTAAACTGTAAAATGTCAGCTATCATTAATTTTTTTCTACAATTCATGTTTGAATTTCTGGGTAGTATTTTGTTGATCTTATGTTCTGCAGAATATCCAGAGTATCCTACTGTGACTGTAGAATAATCACTTGAATGCTAACCACAAGGTTCACAGCTCAAACCCACCAGTCATTTTCAGAAACCCTAGATAGGGTCTTTATGCAATGGAACCAACTTAATGGCACAGTAACGACTTGCAAACAACTTGGTGCTTATTCCTTATTTTTAAAGCACTGAAGGGCTACCCTTTTACTCAAATGTTCCTTGAATATTGGTACTAATTTCTGTGTGATCAATAAATACAAGAATAATTTGGCATCTGATAATTAACAAAAAGTTCAAGAGATACTGTATTTATAAGTGGTAAAGCCTCAAACTTCATGAAACTGCTCTCTTGGCTAAATATATATAACATATGTTGGTTTAGTCTCCCAACTCCAGATTAGTTTCTTTTATTTTCTTCCTTTCCTTTCCCCTTTCTTCCTTTTCATTCTCTTTCCATCCATCCACTACCCTCCTCTCTTTATCCCTCCTTTACTTTTATCTTTCTTTTTCTACTATGGAGTGCCAGGTCAGTATGCCTGATACGTAATTCTAGAATATATTAGATGGGTCTATGACGTATTAACATTCTGCTAATTTTTATATTATGTGCATTTGAGTTTTTCAAATAGAAAGGAGCTAGTTTCCTGAGGAGCACAGAAATTCACATTGTTGTCACTTAATTGGCCCTATGCAAGAGAACTAAACATTTCCTTCTGAGTGCTTAGTCACCTGTTGGACAATATTACAAAAGAATTACTTAAAGTAATTTTTGCCCAAATAATTTTTAAGATAAGTTGGACCAGACTCTAGACAATATCCTGGGTGGAGCACTGCTACATTTCATATATATATAGTCCTGGTAGGGTGCTACAGAATAATGCACTGGATATCAAAGTCAGTTTGAATCTCAAGGTAGGTGGTACAAACTCACCAGGATATCTATCTATCTATCTATCTATCTATCTATCTATCTATCTATCTATCTATCATCTATCTTCTCTCTCTCTCTCTTTCTCTCTCTCTCTCTCTCTCTCTCTCTGTCTATATATATATATATATATCTTAGCTTGTCATGATCCTCAGAGTTGAAAGCCTTTGTATAATAATGCACAGGTAAACATCATTCTGGTATATTCTGCTTTCAGCCAATATGCATCTCACTGCAGCAATGATATCCCTCATTCCATTTCTGAATCCATCTTGAACCTCTGGCAGTTCCCTCTCAATGTGCTGTGACAGTCGTTATTTAATTAGCTTTATCAAGATTTTAATTGCATGTGGTATAATTATATTGTCCAATGATTTCAGCATTCTGATGTGCCATTTCTCTTTGGAATGGGTACAAATATGGATCTTTTCCAATCAGTTAGACTTCAAAATTTCTTGGCATAAATGAGCGAGTGCCTCCAGTGTTGCATCAATTTGTTGAAAATTTCTATTTGTATTCCGTAAATTCTTGTAGCCTTTTTCTTTGCCAATAACTTCAGTATATCTTGGACTTCTTCCTTCAGTACCATTGGCATTTGATTATATCCTGCCTCTTGAAATGGGTGAAAATTGACTTGTTTTTTTTTTTGGGTGCAGTGACTCTGTGTATGCCTTCCATCTTCTGTGATGCTTTCTGCATCACTGAATGTATTGCCCAAAGAATTTTACAGTATTTCAAGTAAAGGGTTGAATTTCTTCCTCCATTCATTTAGCTTGAGAAATGTTGAGCATGTTCTTCCTTTTTGGTTTTCTAACTCCAAGTCTTTATACATTTCAATATAATATTTGACTTCATCTTCTTGAGCTGCTCTTTGAATTTGCTGTCGAGGTCTTTTGTCTCAGTATTTCTTCCACTGGTTTTAGCATCTCTAGTCCAGCCAGCTCTGGTAGCGTATTGGTTACGAATCGGGCTGCGAACCTTAAGGTCAGCGGTTCGAAACTACCAGACGCTCCGCGGGAGAAAGATGAGGCTTTCTACTCCCGTAAAGATTTACACCCTCGGAAACCCTGTACAGGGTCGCTATGGGTCGGAACCGACTCGACGGCAATTAACAACAACAACAACAACATTCCAGGCAGCAAGTTTCAAAGTCTCTTCTGACATCCATTATGGTAATTTCTTTCTTTCTTGAATTCTTAATGACCTTTTGCTTTCTTCCTATGTGATATTCTTGATGTCATCCCAAAATTCTTCTCATTTTTGGTTATTTGTGTTTAATGAATCAGTATTCTGGAACATTTAATTTTGCTCATGAGTAAACTGCATATAGACAAGAAGCAGTCATTTGAACAGAGCAAGGGGGCACTGAATGGTTTAAAATCGGTAAAGGTGTGCACCAGCGTTATGTTCTGTTGTTTTAAGTTTTTATTATGAATTGAGTGAAAGTTTACAGGGCAGATCATCACTTTTACATACAACAAATCATATATTTTGTTTCATTACAATGGTTACAATCCCCTCCATGTACCATTAGTTAACAGTATTTCTCTCTATTCATTTTAGCTCTCTCTCTCTCTCTCTTTTTTTTTTAAACACTCAGGCATATATACCACCAAAGGCCACATTTTGCAAGCCTGTCTCCTGGCCACCAGCTCTCAGTCCCTCTCTTTCCATGAATCTAGGGTCTCAGTGTTCCCCTACCTACCTTGTTCTTCCACTCCTCCACCTTCTTGTGTATTGCCCTCCCCAAGACCCCAACTATGATGTACTTGCCAATTAGCACCCTACTGTCGCATCACTCCACCTCCCCAAAAGCGCCCCAACACACCCCCACCAGAACCAACAATTTTTTTCCCCTTTTACTATGGGTGTCTTTTCATTTTTAAGTTTTGATTGTGAATTAAGTGATAGTTTACAAGGAAGAGCATCAGCTTTACATTCATCCTTTCGTATTTAATTTCACTGTGATGATTACAATCCCCTTCATGCATTATTATTATTCAACAGTGTTTGCTTCCAATCCCTCTTTTGTTGTTGTTGTTGTTTTGAAGATGTACATCTCTGGCATCGCTGCTTTTCTTGATAGGGTCCCGCACTCAGCTCTTCTCGCTTGATGGCCCCAGGGTCCACCGCTTCTGGACTGCAATATCAACCTTTCCCCTCTTTTTGTTATAAAATGTCTAACTTTACATTTGAAATATTCACACTCAGGCCTGATAGCAGTTATTCACTATTGAACCACAAGAGACTTATCCCCATCTCCTTTCAACAGTCCTGTCTATACAGGTTGGAAACCACTTGTTGGAGATTCTACCTTTTCCCACATCCTCTTAAAAACTTGAAAGCCAGGCACTTCATGCTTTGTAGCCCCACCCAGATTTTGGGTAGCCAATGTCTAAATTGCCTAGTCCTGTAAACTCTGTATACTGAGGGGGTGGGAATGATCCTTACTGTAAAGATTTGTTCCCTCATTTCAGGTACTACATCCATAAGTATAGGTCAATTTCATCTAAGAGGTCTAGTTGACTAATTGTGTTGTTTAGATCCTTTGTGTCGTTGTCAAGTTTCTTTCTGGTTGTTCTATACATTTTTTAAAGTGGTGTATGAAAATTGCCCACTATTATTGTAGGTTCGTCTATTTCTTTCTTCCAATCTATTAGTTTGTTTTATATATTTTGGACCTCTTTCACTGGGAGCATAGATATTTATTATGGTTATGTCATCTTGTTCAATTGTCCCTTTAATCATGACATAATGTCCATCTTTATCTATTATGTTGTTTTTTGCCTTAAAGTTTACTTTACCAGAGATTAGTACTGCCACTCCTGTTCGTTTTTTATTTAAATTACCTTGGTGTATTTTTTCCATCCTTTGACTTTTAATCTGTTTTTTTTTCTGTGTGTAAGATATGTTTCCTGCAGACAGCATATTGAAGAATGTTATTTTCTTATCCATCCTGCCACCCTCCGTCTCTTAACTAGTGCATACTTACACTAAGTGTAATTATCCATATGTATGGATTAAGTTTAATTATCCACAGGTATCCATAGATAAGGAGCTCTGATAGCATAGTGGTTACAAATTGGTCTGCGAATCTTATGGTTAGCAGTTTGAAACTACCAGCTGTTCCGCAGGAGAAAGATTAGGCTTTCTGCTCCTGTAAAGTTTACAGCCTTGGAAACCCTGTACAGGTTTACTATGAGTCAGAACCGACCCCACGACACATAATAACAACAACAACATGGATTAATTCCTGCCATTATGTTTGTTTTGGGGGGAGGTTTGTTTGTTTGTTTGTGTGTGTTTTTTTGGGGGCCTTGCTGCTTCCTTTGTCCTGCATATTTTTCTGTGTTGAACTCATGGTTTGTGTTCTTTCTTGTGAGTTTTCTCATATTTTTAATTTCCATGTTCTTGGTTTTTCGTTGTCTTGATATGTTGTGAAGTGTTAATTTTCTTTGAGGTTACCTTTTAGCCCATTAAAATTTCCCTCCTTTTAATGCAGTCTATTTTATCCTGTAATCTACCTGACCTTCTCACCATCTGGACCTCTGTTCCTATGTGTTTAGCTTCTTTCACATGGTAATAGTTTTGATCATTGACTTACCTCCTAGATTCTCTGAGTTTGTTCTTATAGTTTTGTTCTGTTTTCAACTCTTCCATCTATAGATCTAGTTCTAGGAGGTGCTGCCATTTATGTCAATCTCTGGTTGTTGTCTGTTGTTGTTGGTTCTCAGTCCAAAGAACTCTCTTTTGGATGTTTTGGAGAGCAATATTGGCTTTGGAAAAATCCCTTAGTTTCTGTTTATTCTGAAATGTATTGATTACACCCTCGTATTTGATGCCTTTGCTAGATCAAGGAATCTTGTTTGGCAGGTTTTTTCTTTCAGGGTTTTATATATGTCTCCCCATTTCCTTCTTGCCAGCATGGGTTCTGCTGAGAGATCCTAGCTTAATATGATTTGTTTGCCTTTGTACGTAACATTTCTCTTTTCCCTAGGTGCTTTCAGGATTGTCACCATATTTTGGAGAGCTTCCTTATGATATATCTTGGTGGTTTTCTTTTGGAGTCTATCTTTCCTGGGGTTCGTTGAGATTCTTGAATCTCCTCACTTTTATCTCCTCACTTTTCAGGATATTACAGAAATTTTCTTCGAGCATTTCTTCACCTATTTCCTCTGTGGACTTGTGATTCTTCCTGTTCCGGAATGCTAATAATTCTTAAGTTATTCCTCTTCATGTTGTCCAACATGAATCTTATACCTTTTCCAATTTTTTTTTATCCTTGTTTCTGCTTGCCCTTCTATCTTAGTGGTATTGAGGGGTTTGTCTTCCAGCTCACTGAGTCTGCCTTCCATCTCTTCTATTCTTCACCTTTGTCCTTTCAGTGTATTGTCCATTTCTGATATTTTGTTATTGATAGTTTGGAACTCTTTCTGTAGGTTTTGAATTGTTTCTAATGCTGTATCTCTCTTATTTGATTGTTCCTATATTTTATTTGCTTTCCTCACTTCTTCCTTATTTTTCTCAACTCCATTGTAAAGTGTTTTGAAACATTTTATAATCATTTTTTTTCTGAATTCCTTCTCAGGCATTTCCAAGGCCTGCTCTCCCTCAAGAATTTAGTCCAGGCCTCCTCTAGGTCATTTGTCTCAGACATTTCATCTTGTTTTTGGACATGTGTTGATATGGTCATTTGCTTTTGCTTCTTGGACATGTTTATTGTCTATCTTTGGCCTTAGTACTTAATTTAATGTGTGGTTTTTGTTTTGTTTTGTTTTGTTTTGTTTTTATGCTTTCTGATCACCTCCAAGTAGATGTGATCAGGATGTGGGCTTCCCTTTTCACTCTTCTTATTACCCGACTAAAATTAACTTTCAGAGATTTTGTCTGCCTCCTTGGTGTATTGCAGTTGGCATTGGTTCTTGTCTGGATTATGGAATTTTATAGGATGTGATTGTAACTTGAGTATATGGCAGAAATTGCTGTCTTTTCTTGGATAATATAGGGAGAGAAAGAGTCCCTTAAAGGTAAAAGGGGGAATAAAAAACAACAAAATAGCAACAGCAAAAAAAAAAAAAAAAAAATCAAAGTAAAAAAAGAAAGAAAAAATAAAACAGCAACAACAAAAATCTAGGTTAGATACTGTAGTTTATAATCATAGAAAATGGGTAGGATAGAGTGAAGAAAAAGAAAACAAAATCTGTAGCCTAATATGAGTATGATTTTAATATTCTGTTTCAGCTTCTTGTCTTCAAGGTCGCCTAATAAATTTTAAGATGCCACTATTGGTTTTGATGCTGTAGCTCAGGATTTAATTTTCTACCTGTTTTGTTTTTTAACTCTCTCTTCCTCTCCACACCCCTTGTTCTGGATTTTCCCTATTAATAAACAGTTCAGGGTTGGCGGCTGAGCTACCTGTTTCTGCAAATGCTGAGAGTATCTGTGCACATGTGTGGCAGAAGAACCCACCAGTGGTGGGGTTCGGGGATGTCCACTTGTTCAGACACCCCCTCTAGTCATCAGAATGGAGGTAAGTAAACAGTGAGGGGCCAATGAACTTATATCAAAAACAAAAATAAACAACAACAACAATAAAAACAGAATAAAGCAAATCTGACAAAGTATTTTGTCCACCATTCCTGTGAGGTTCCCATGGCATTATTTTGTGGTGGATTTGCTTGCTCCCCCACTTAGTCTTTCCATTTGGTCTCGCCCAAGGTGTCAGCTCTGAGATGCCGAGCCTGGCAGATTGTAAAGTATGAGATTTCTTACTTCCACTACAAGTTCCACTAGGTATAAGCATTCACACTCTAAAAAATATTCCTAGATATTTGGTTCAGAGTTTTAGAGCTCTGCCTTGAAACCCCCTTTGTCTGGTATTCTGTAGTATTGCTGATGGACAACTTCACTGCACCTCTACCCTATCTGCCATCAAGCCTCACCTCCAAGACATTCTATTTTATCCCATAATCTACCTGACTTTCTCATCACCTCTATCTGTGTTCCTATGTGTTTACCTACTTTCTCATTGTAATTGCTTTGATCATAGTCTGACTTCCGTGATCCTCTGAAATTTTCTTACAGTTTTGTTCTGTTCCTGACTCTTCCATTTTTTGATTGAGTTCTGGTTGGTGCTGTCACCTATATCAATTTCTGGTTGTTGTCTGTTCTTGTTGGTTCTCAGTTCATAGAACTCACTTTGGGATGTTCTGCAGTGCAGGATTGGCTTTGGCAAAATCTCTCAGCTTCTGTTTATCCTGGAATGTTTTGATTATGCCATCATATTTGATTGACAGCTTTGCTGGGTACAAGTTTCTTGTTTGGCAGTTTGGGTTTTTTGGTTTGTTTTTCTTTCAGGGTTTATATATGTCTGCCTGCATGGTTTCTGCTGAGAGATCAGAGCTTAGTCTGATTTGCTTGCCTTTGTATGTAATGCTTCTCTGTTCCCTGGCTGCTTTCAGTATTCTCTCCTTATATTTGAATTTGGAGACCTTGATTATTTCATGTCTTGTTGATTTTCTTTGTGGTTCATCCCTCCTGGTGTTTGTTTATCTTCTTGAATGTTTATCTTTTTATTGTTCAGGATGTTAGGGAAATTCTCTTCCAGAAGCTCTTCAACTATCTCTTCTGTGGACTTGTGTGATTCTTCCCATTCCAGAATGCCGATAATTCTTAAGTTATTTCTCTTCATGTTGTCCAACATGAATCTTAAACCTTCTTCAGAATTTTTCATCCTTTCTTCAGCTTCCTCTTCTATGTTCATAGTATTGAGATTTGTTTTCCAGCTCACTAGTTCTGGCTTCCATCTCTTCAATTCTACTCCTTTGCCCTTTAAGTGTAGTGCCCATTTCTAATATTCTATTATTAATTGTTTGGACCTCTTTTTGTGCATTTTGAATTGTTTCCAATGCTGTATCTATCTTATTTGTTTGCTTCTCTTGCACTTTCCTGACTTCTTCCTTACTTTTCTCAACTACTCTTTAAAGTGTTTGATAAATTTCATTTTCATTTTTCTGAATTCCTTCAGTCATTTACAAATCCTGCCCTCTTTCCAATATGAAGTTAATGTCTACCTCCAGCTAATTTATGTAAGTCACTTTATTTTGTTTCTTGACATGTTCAGAGATGGTCATCTTTTTCTTGGGCATATTCAGTACTTGGCTGTGACCTTAATACATAGATGAATGTATGTTTTTGTATTTTATTATGCTTTTTGATTGTCTCCAGGTAGATGTGATCAGGAGACAGGCTTTCCTTTTTACTCTGCTTGTTACTTAACTCTGAGTAATTTTTGCAGGTGTTAGCTGCCTACCTGTTGTAGGGCTGTTGGTGTTGGTTCTTGCCTGGATGGTGGGATTTTCAAGGTTGTGATTGTAGCTTGACTTTATGACTGCAATTTCTGTCTACTCTTGAGTAATGTAGGGTGAGAAAGGTCCTCTAAAAGTAAAGAGGGGACCAAAAAACACAGCAGCAACAGCAAAAAAAGACAGATTGGATACTATAGTCTAAAAATCACAGAAGAGAAAGAGAGAGAAAAAAATCTGTAGCCAAATATGAGTATGTCTTTAATGACCCTCTCTCTGTTTCTGGCCTTCAAGTCCACCTGAGAAATTTTGAGATGCCACTGTTGGTCGTTATGACATAACTAGGATATAATTTTTGGCCTGTTTTCTTTTTAGTCTGTTTATCTCCCACTCCACAACCCTCATTCAGGCCATTTTCTTAGTGATAAACAGTTCAGGGCCGGCTATGGCCATTTTGTGCTGCTGTTTGGTTTTAAGTAGGAACTGTCCTTTTAAATTTTGAGAAGATTTTTGTGTGTGTATAATAGAACTCTCTGGGGGTGGGGAGTTGTCCACTCACTCAGGCACTCCCTATAGTCACCAGAATGGAGATGTGCAGATAGCAAGAGGGCAATGAACAGATACAAAATAAATAAATAATGTTCACAACTTTATTGACAAGGATCGGTCACCAGTCAGGCATCTGTGGCAGCTTTAATCCTTACCCTGCTCCGTCTTGCCCAAGATGGCTGCTCTGGAAGCCGCTGAGGCTGGCAGATCGGAAAGCACTGGATTTCTTGCTTCTGTTACAAATTTCACTAGCTGTAAGTCTTAAAACTTCCTAAATATTCTTTTATATGTATTTTGGAGCTCTGGGACAATCCCTTGAAACTGCTTCATTCAGTATTCTGTGTTATTATTGATGGAGATCCTCACTGCACTTCTCCCCAATCCAACATCAAGCCCTGCCTCCAGGGTTGCATTCTTTCACCATACTTATTCAATCTGTGTGCTGAGCAAATATTCTGAGTAGCTGGATAATATGAAGAAGAATGTGACATATGGATTGGTGGAACATGCATTAACAACCTTCATTATGCAGATAATACAAACTTGTTTGCTGAAAGTAAAGAGGATTTAAAATATTTACTGATGATGATCAAAGAACACTTTTTTCGCTATTGTAATGCCTCAATGTAAAGAAAACAAAAATACTCACCACTAGACCAATAAATAAAATGACAAAATGGAAAAAAGATTGACGTCACAGGCTTCATCTTGATTAAATACACCATCAACACTCATGGAAGCAGCAGTCAAATCAAATGATATATTGCATTAGACACATATGCAGCACAAGAACACTTTAAAGTGTTGAAGAGCAAAGATGTCAGTTTGAGGACTAAAGTGCGTCTGACCCAATCTATGGCATTTTCAGTAGCCTTATATGCATGTGAAAGTTGGACAATGAATAAAGAAGATATTGAAAGAACCAATGTATTTTAATTATGGTGTTGAAAAAGAATGCTAAAGGTACCATGGACTGCCAGAAAAAGAAAAAAAGTAAACTTGTGTTGTAAGATGTACAACCAGAATGCTCCTTAGAAACCAAGATAGCCAGACTTCATCTCTCATGCTTTGGACATATTATCAATAGTTACATGTCACTGGAGAAGGACATTATGTTTGGTTAGTGGAGTGTCACTGAAAAAGAGGTAGACCACCAATGAGAGGGATTAGCTCTGTGGCAGCAGTAATGTTCTCAAATGTAATAAAAATAGTAAGATTGGGGCTGTGTTTCATTCTGTTGTGCAATGATCAGAACAAACTTGATGGCACTTACCAACAACCACTGTAGGGGAATACACACATGCACACTATATATAT
>NW_006408644.1:5427338-5436986 GCF_000296735.1 Chrysochloris asiatica | reverse complement strand
GTGGGAGAAAGATGAGGCTTTCTACTCCCGTAAAGATTTACACCCTCGGAAACCCTGTACAGGGTCGCTATGGGTCGGAACCGACTCAACGGCACTTAGCAACAACAACAACAACATATATAGATATAGATACATAGTTAAAAATAGGTATCTAAATGAACATTTATTTGCATGTTCAACTCATACTATTTGTATTCTTTTAAAGTAATTTATTATATTAACCTCTTAGTTATCTATGAGAATAGGAATAATCCTTACAATTAACATCTACTGATAATCATAAAGCTTTGTTGTTAGCTTATAGGTTCTATTTTCTTGCACTTAGATCCACTTGAAGCAAAACAAACAAACAAGTTACTAATAAGCAGCAGTTCAATGTGGTGATTGAACTGCCCCCCATTCCTCCTCACCCTATGTTGGAGATGTTAATGAATAAAGACCTGTCTAAAAGCCATACAGACAATAGAAGAAGAAGTAGAGGTCATGGTTAATCTAGAAAATGAATAATCCATGTCTTGATAATAAAAAGATTGCTGTACTCATGTTTATGTACAATTCTTCTTAAGTGACACAAATACCTTCCATCACACCTATTTCTTCAGGGATTAAACTTCCTGTCTTTCTTAGGTAAGAATGTTCAGACCTACCCATCTCATGCTTTCAAATCACTTGTAGAATTTCAGAATTACAAAGATGGAAAAGATTTTAAAAATCATCATGAAATCCCTTACATTTTGAAGACGTGGAAGTAGCATGCAGAGGAAAATTATCTCCCCCAAAGTTACACAGCTAGTTAATAGCAGACTTGGGAGTAAGAGCCAGGCTTTCTGACATTTACTTCAGAGTTCATTCCATCATATCACACTTGTCAGAATCAATCTGTAATTGCTTTAAAATAGTCACTGGGAAGTCAGTTCTGTTGATTTCATGTTTTCATCTTTCTACAATAGAAGATGCTAGACATTCTTTCCCCTGACAATCTTCTACTACTTTTTTCCATCCATAATGCCACTGCTTTAGTTCAGGCTCTCACGGTTATCCAAATGCCTGTGTTTGACACACAACAAGTCTTCCTGCCATCAATCTCCTCCTAACCCATCAACCACATGCTATTAGAGTGAAAGTTTACAGTTGAGATCTAGGTATGGTTGTCTTCTGATTAAAATCCCCAAAAGACACCATCACTTATTTCAGTTGTTTTTTTTTTGTTGTTGTTGCTAAGTGCCATTGAGTTGGATATGACTCATAGAAACCCAGTACAGGTTTTCTAAGGAATAGCTGGTGAGTTTGAACCACCAACCTGTGGTTCTACCTGACCTTGCAGTCCAGTACTTATCCTACAGCACCATACCAGGACCCTAATTTAGTTGTTGTTGTTGTTGTTAAGTGCTGTGGAGTCAGTTCTGACCCATAGCAACCCTCTATAGGGTTTCCAAGGAGCACCTGATGAGCTTGAACCTCCAACCTAATAGTTCAAACAGCTTTGCAGTCTGGCGCATTAACACACAGTGCCACACCAAGACTATATAACATAAAAAACAAACAAACAAAACATCATCATTATGTTCTAATCCTTACATACTTCTCCGTTTTATCACTCTTCCAAACTCCCCCATCAACGAATTTCTCTTTCTGACATAGAATACTAGCAGTGTCCCTAAAGTGCCATGCTAGTTTTATTTCTGAGCTTTTGTAGATTTTACCTGAAACAATATATTTTCCTTGTTTGTACACCCAGTAAAATATTCATGATTTAAGATTAAGTTAAAACATCTGGGTTTTATGTAGCCTTCTCCATAACTTGAGCAGAGGTAATTATATATTTTGTGATATCACTATACAATAGCTATGTATTTTAAATAAATATCTATATCTATCTATATAGCTATCTATATATTTATATATATGTGTGTGTGTGTGTGTGTGTGCATGTATATGTATATATATGCGGTATAGTACTGTGAGTTCTTTGAAAGAATAAAAGATTGTCTTAATTAACATCTCCCCATCTCTTTATATGTAGTATCTGACTGTTGTTGTCTTGTTAGGTGCCATCGAGTCTGGTTCTGACTCTTAGGGACATTGTTTAGGGTTTTTGAGAATTGACTGTTGAGTTTGATCCACCAACCTTGCCATTGAAACTGACCTTATGGTACAATGCTTATCCTATAATAACACTCAGTATGGCCGTGATCAATATTCTTTGTTTTCAACAAAAATTAAGTTAAAGAAATTTAACTTAATAAGTGTATACTGTTGTTGTTAAGTGCCATCAAGTAAATTCTGACTCAGTGACCCTGTATAGGGTTTCTGAGGCTATATTTTTTTGCCGAGCAGAAAGCCTCATCTTTCTCCTACAGAGCAGGCTCAAACCACTGACTTTGTTATTCACAGCCCATTATTTATCTACAGAGCCACCAAGCTTCTAATAAAAATATAGAAGTTTTTAAATTTGGAGTCTGTCATTCTGGTTAATATAATCTCCATGTTAATTTTTAAAAATGACAACCAATTACAATTTTGAAGATCTTACAGAGACGGCAGAATACAGTTCATTTTTTGGAAACCATATTTACAAGGTATGCTTACAACATAAAATGTATAACATATTATGTTTTAATAATATAAATACATACACATTTGAGCTGCCTTTTCAAACCTTAGTATCTAAAAGTTATACCACTAGCAAAAGCAAATGTAATTATATATTTGAAATGTGAAATATTCTAGAATATTAACACTGATAACCTCAATAGGCTGTTTTCTTGCCATATGATTGACAAATTTTAAGGGAATACAGTGATGTTTATTCATGTTATATTCATATTCATATCAGCTGGAAACAAACCTACTACAATAGGGTGATTTTCAATGCTAACAACAAAGCAGAGTATTTAAAGAACTGAAACTTGGGTGATTTTGTTTGTTTGTATTTTCATATAAAAGTAGACATGCCTGTAAATTTGGTAAGTATTACAAATATGGTACCATTATGTATGGGAAGAATTTGTTTTCTGCATCACTACTACCTCTATTTCTCTATTTCTTCCTTCACCTCTTCCATATTCTTTCAACATCATTTGTTTGTGAATTCTGACAACTGTTCTAATGAGAATCTTGTACACAGCTTTAGGTTCAGGCTTGGGCTTTATTCACCATGAACCTAGAATCTTGTTACCTTATTTCACAGAAATTGCTGCACATCTGGAGAGTCCTTGTGGTGTTGTGTAGAGTAATAAGAAATTAGTCTAAATTACCCATTTTGCTATTAAGCTGAAAGTATACCAACAAAGAATTAGCACCACCAAAGAATAGATCAGTTCTCCATAGCTTAAAAGGAATGGGTGACTCAAAAGTAACTGCTAGCCACTTTATTAACTCCTTGTTGAAGTCTTATTTTCAGAGTGGATTCCAGTTACCGACATCCAAAACATTTTCAATCACCATTTCCTAGGCATATGATTTCTGAGTGGTGGCTGGTGGTTTTTAATTGCTGATCTTGCAATTACCAGTTCAGTGCTTATCACAACTTTAGACATGAATAAATGAATGAATGATGATCATTTGTCACCAAGGTAATAGAATAACATTGAAAATGGGGCCATTACATATTAAAGGAAATGAAGACTACATGTTAGTTTCTCTTAGGGAAAAGTAAAGTACCACATAACTGTTGATCATGATAAGTAAGTTGACAAACATTGGTCTCAATTCCCCTATGACCTTTTTTACATGCAATTTTAATTTATTTACCTTATTTCTTCTGTCTTTCTAAAAGCTATGGCTTCTAACCTTCTCCATTGCACATTCCCTCAATGAGCTAGACCTTTCCAGATCACTTTTCATCACATATGTGGCCTGAGATCCATATTTTGGGGGGGTCCTGCTTAATCAACATGTTTATTGATAACTGGGTAACTCCTCTTTAAAAGTAATGTGTGTATTTCAGCTGACACTTTCTCTAAGACCTCAAGGAATGATTATAATGGCAAACATTTCAACAAAAATATTATAAACCACTACTGTGTCTTTCCACAACACTATTTATAATTAGGAAAGGAAGACATAATATTTAAACTTCATGATACTGGAAAAAAATGATATGTAAATAGATACAGAACAGTGCAATGTGTTAATTGGTACAATAGACACCAAGAAGAGAGAAGGCTAACACTGACTGAATAATTGGGATAAACTTCATAGTAGAAGTGAAGTTTGAATTGTCATAACGAGCTAATAGTAGTTTATGAATATATAGTTAAAATTTGTTCTTGCAGCAGAGGAGAACTTGGAAGAGACTAAGACTAGAAATTATTTCAGTGTTCTAAGAAACAGATGTTAATAACATAAATTAAGGAAATAGGAATGAAATGGAAGTGAGTTGACAATTTGCATTTCAAATTTTGTAGGTAGAATCAATAGCATTTGATTGGAGATATTTTGTATATGAAGTTTAAGAAGGTGATGTCTAAGACAACTCCCAGTTTTCTAGTTTGAAAAACTATGTGAATGGTGGTGTTATTAAGTGAGATTCAAATTATAGGAAAAGGAAGAGATTTGAAAATGGGAATAAGAAAACATTAATTTTTTTTCCAATACTTTCCCAAGAATGAGTAATATAAGATGGCCATAACTAGTAGACATGCATATGTCAGTTCTTGAACCCTTTTCCAGTTAGGAGACTCTAGCCAAACTTCATTATCCATATTTTCAGAGCCATGTGTTTCTATTCTTTTTTTTTTTTTTTTTCTCTCTCTCTGATTCTATTCTTGGTTGTTATAACCATGATACAGATTGAGGATAAGCATATCCAAGTTTTAAATCCTATAGGGTAGACTTGCAGAAAAATAAAACAAAACACCTTTTTCAGATAAAGAATATCTTGTCTACTCTTCTGTCAACCATTTCAAGAGGTAGCACATAATCAAAAGGAATAATGAAGGAATAAGTCAAATGTGCACTGAAGGCATTGACGAAGAACATGACTCTGGAAATTAATGGAACATAAACTGATATATTTCAACAAACTGATGCATCACTAGAGGCAATCACTCATCTATGCCAAGACATATGGAATACAGCTACCTGGCCAACTGATTGGAAGAAATCCATATTTGTGTCCACCACAAAGAGAGGTGACCAAACAGAATGCAGAAATCATAACACAATATCACATGCAAGTAAAAGTTTCTAAAAATAGTTTAAAAATGGCTGCAAGAGTACAATGAAAGGGAACTGCCAGAGTTTCAAGTAAGATTAGAAGTGGATGTGGAATGAGGGCTGTCATTGCTGATGTCAGATTGATCTTGACTGAAAGCAGAGAGTACCAGAAAGATGTTTACCTGTGTTTTACTTACTATGCAAAGGATTTCAACTGTGGAGCATGACAAGCTATAGAAAATACTGCAGAAAATGTGTATTTTGAAACATTTAATTGTGCTCATGAGGAATCTATACACATACACCAAGAGGCAGTCATTTGAACGGAACAAGGAGAAACAGAATGATTTAAAAATCAGCAAAGTGTGCCCTGACGTTGAATTATATTATCAGACTTATTCAGTCTGTACACTGAGCAAATAATATGAGAAACTGCATTATATGAATAAGAACATGGCGTCAGAACTGGGAGAAGACTCATTAAGAATCTGTGACATGAAGATGATACAACCTTGTTTTCTGAAAGCAAAGAGGACTTAAAATACTTACTGATCAAGATCAAAGAATACAGACTCCAGTATGGGTTGCACCTCAATGTAAATAAAACAAATACATTTGACATAATGATAAATGGAGAAAGATTGAAGTTGTCGAGGACTTCATTTTACTTGCATCTATTATCAATACTCATGCAAGCAGCAATCAAGAAAACAAATGACAGATTGGCATTGAGCAAACATGCTTCACAAGAGCTATTTAAAGTGTTTAAGAGCAAAGATATTATTTTAAGTACTGAAGTGTGCCTGACCCACTTAAGTAACCTCATATACATGCAAAAGTTGAACAATGAATAAGGAAGACTGTAAAAGAATTGATGCATTTGAGTTATGATGTTGGTGAAGAATATTGAAAGTACTATGGATTTCCAGAAGAACAAACAAATCTGTTTGTAGAAATGCAACCAGAATGCTCCTTAAAAACCAGGATGGCGAGACTTTGTTTTTCATACTTTTGGACATATTATCAGGAGGGACAAGTCCCTGAAGAAGGACATCATGCTTAGTAAAGTGGAAGGTTAGCCAAAAAAAAGGGAGACCCCCCTCAACAAGATGGATTGTCAAAGTGGCAGCACCATTGTGTTCAAGCATAATGACTGTTGTGAAAATGGCTAAGGACCAGAAAATATTTTGTTCTGTTGTACATACAATCTCTGTGAGTTGGAACCAACTCATAGCCTCTAACAATAACAAAAAACTCTTCTGCACAGTGCATACTCTGTCAACCTGTCATTTACAGTAACCTATGGAGTCCTGGTGTGGCACTGTGGGTTAACGTGCTGGACTGCAAAGTTAGTTTGAACAGCAATGTCAGTGGTTCAAACTTACCAGCTGCTCCACGGAAACACTAAACAGGGTCGCTATGGGTTGGAACAGACTTGGTATCACGTAACAACAACAACAACAACAAATTAGGCTGACAGCATTGCAGTATCTGTTAACAAGTGCATCAGGATTAATTTACTGTAGTAAATGACTATTACTACCCTGAGAGTTTAGATTTTCAAAAACATGGTTAAAAGAAATTTAAGAATATATGATGCTCACCTTCTAGGCCCAAGTAGGATCTCTGTGATAAAATTTCATGAGCTGTATGGATGTACCTTGGTGCCAGACAGAGGAGATGTACGTCACAAAATTATGTGCCTTATGCTTTGTTTTGAGAAATGTTTAATATTTCTTTTTCATTAGAAAACTACCTACTGGAGCATTATGAGATTTAATTAATGGTTGCCAAATGTGTTGCAAAGATAATGTCATGTGTAAATGATAAAAATTGTTGCAGAAAGTAATAGTCACATTGTTAGGGAATGCACCAAGAATTATTGTATTCTACTGTAGAAAACTGCATATCTGGAATCAATAGGAGCAGTGGTATGCACATGGTTGATGAGGTCTTATGTAACTCTGGTCAGAGCTTAAACTACTTGTCAAGAAAAGATTGTGCTAACATCACAACTTTAAAGTGCTAGCAGTTGACTGACCAATTTGCCATTGTGGATAACTGAGACCTCAAAAATATCAGACCAGAAACAGCAGTTTTCTTGACTCATCCTTTCAGACCAATTAGAAGAATGTCATTTTCTTTCTTTCATTTTTGTCTTCATTCTCCACAATCTTTACTGGTAATTGTTTACATTAAACCTCCAGAATATCTCTTTCATCTGTCCTTGTTTGTAATCACTATTTATCTGTCTTCTGGTTTCAGGATGCTTTAATTAGGAACTCTGATAGTCTTTGGATGGACTTCTATATACTACTTTTAGTAACCATCATGCTGCAGAGAATCATATTAAGAATTATGTATATATCCTTGACTTCTACCACTTGTTTGTCTGTTATTTACACTCCAGTGGATTATGTGTTGCTGAGATGGTGGAAGTTATGACATCAATATTTCAAGTCCAGCAGAATCATCTGCAGTGGACAGGTTTCAGCAGAGTTTCCAGACTAAGACAGAATAGAATTCTTAGACCTACGAAGGACTGGATTATCTATGCTAAATACATTGGCCAATGAAAGCCTTGCAAATAGTAGGAGAAATTTTTCTGAGTTATTTCCAAAAGATGAGTCTTTCAAGTTAGAAGGCAATCAAAATAGGACTGCAGATGAGCTGCCTCTTCAAGGTACAGTTAACCTTAATATATAGATGGAATAAAGTTTGGGGGGCTTTTGTTTGATGATGTGGTATGAGTGAAAATGAGGGGGAAGGGGAAAGACAGCTCTATAAATCCATTAGTATTTAGAACTTGGAATATATGAAGTATGAATCTAGGACAATTGGACGTTATCAAAAGTAAAATGGGATGTATTAAGATCTACATCCTAGACATTAGGGAGATGAAATGGACTGGTGTTTGTAAATTTGATCCCATATGCCTGGAATGACTAGTTGAAGACAAATGGTGTTGCATTCAGCATCAAAAAGAACATTTAAAGATGGATCCTGAAATACAACGCTTTCACTGATAGATAGGATAATACCCATATCCTCACATGAAAGATAAGCTAGTATGAATATATTCAGATTTGTGCACCAACTGCTAATGCCAAAGATGATGAAAATAAAGATTTTACCAACTTCTGAAGTCTAAAGTGGACCATAATTACAATCAAGAGGAATTGATAACTATTGGTTATTTGACTGTGAAAGCTGGAAATAAAGAAGAAGGACCAGTCATTGAAAAATATAGCCTTGGTGATAGAAATGATGCCAGAGATCCCATGATAGAATTTCAAAAGATCACAGACATACTTAGTGGGAATTCCTTTTTTTCAACAACACATGGACCTTGTCAGATAGAATTCACAGAAATAAAATGGACTACAAATGTAAAAAGAGTTGAAATGTTCAATATCATCAGTCAGAACAAGAACAGAGGCTGACTAGAATAGAACAGGAATTGCTCATATGCAAGTTCAAGTAGAAGCAGAAGAAAATTAAAACAAGTCTACAAGAGCGAAAGTGAAAATTTAAGTATAACCCACATGAATTTAGAGACTATCTCATGTATTGTGCTGATATGTTAAATATTAATGACTAAAGACCATTTATGGATGACATCCAGGACATTATAAATGAAAAAAAAAAGAAAAAGAAAAGATCATTAAAAATAAAGTAAAGAGCAAAATAGATGTCAGAAGAAATTTTGAAACTTACTCTTGAATGTGAAACAGCTAAAGCACATGGAAGAAAACACTAATTTAGAGTTAAACAGATGTTTCAAAGCACAACTTGAAATTAAAAATGGAAGTATTATAATACAATGTACACAGATCTGGAGTTAGAAAACCAAAAGTGAAGAACACACTGAGCATATTTCAAGCTGAAAGGACTGAAGAAAAAATATCAAGCCTGAACTTCAATATTAAATGATTCTGTACAGGGTTGCTATGGGTCGGACCCGACTCAAAGGCACTTAACAACAACAACAACAATGGGTATACTATTGAGCATCAGTAACCTCATATTCATGGAACACCATTCCTCTTCAATTTGGCATTCCCAGCACAGTAAATCATGTAGTTGTCAGATTCAAAATGGCCAATACCAGTCCATTTCAGCTCACTAATGACTAAGATATCGATGTTTATGCACAGTTGTTCAAACAGAACATGGGAACAATGAATGGTTTAAAACTGAGAAAGGTGAGTGACAGCGTTGTGTTCTTTCACCATACTTATTCAACCTATATGCTGAGCAGATAACTAGAGAATCTGGGTTATATGAAGGAAAATATGGTATCAGAATTGGAGGAAGACTTATTAACAACCTGTGATATGCAGATGATACAACCTTGCTTGATGAACGTAAAGAGGACATAAAATCCTTACTGATGAAGATCAAAGACCACAGCCTTCAGTATGGATTGCATCTCAATGTAAAGAAAGCAAAAATTGCTCACCACTGGACCAATAAACAACATTCTTA
>NW_006408644.1:5406383-5426827 GCF_000296735.1 Chrysochloris asiatica | reverse complement strand
TCTTCCCCTTTTCCCCTCTGTTTTTTTCCTCCCTCCACCCCAGCAATAGGGAACCAGAGACCCTACCCTCCCAGACCTGGCACACCTGCTGCCCCACACACTGGGTAAGTGCAACCATCTGTGCCAACAATTATAGGGCAATGACAGATGGCAGCCAATACCTATCCAATTTTTCAACCACTGCTCTATATGGCCAGCAATAAGAAACAAACACCTACAGTTTCACCTACTACCAAATCCACCAGGAGACAGGTGGTAAGCAACCCAGTTCTGCAAAACAAGTGAACAGAACAGCACAGCCACCCTATTACCTGGATATATTAAAACAAAAATTAAGGAGAATCAAACCAATATACAATAAACAAATAAATATTATAAAACCCCAGCATCTTAGAGACAATTTCCAATCACACACCAAAAAAACAGGACAAGTGGCTCTAACAGGAGACCAAAACAGGAACAGAAAATCCTCCCGAAGAATAAATGGCATTGGATCTACATGATAAAAAACACAAAATAATTATACTTAGGTCCATAAAACTGATTAATGAAGAAAATCATGAAACAATGAACAAAATGAAGGAAATCACAGGAAATTTCAGGAAAAAATGCAGGAACAAAATGACAAAGTAAATGGAAAATTAGAGGATTAGAAACTATACAAATACAGCAAATAGAGATCCAGATAATTAATATTAAAATTTCATAAATTAGAAGAGCAAAGTAGTAAAATATAATCAGTGGTTGTAGAATTAGCAAAACTGTAGACAAATCTATTAATATTAATATGTTAAAGGAATGATCAGAAAAAAATTAAGAAAACTTAAGAATTATGTTCTGGCGCAGCATTGTAGGATCAGCACTGGACTATAAACCACAAGATCGGCAGTTCAAACCCACTAGCTGCTCCTTGCAAACCCTATACTGTGTCAATATGAGTCAGAACTGAGTCAACAACACTTATCCACAAGCATTATGTGGGTTTCCATCAACAGGAAATACTTACATGTGTTTGGGATTAAAAAAAAAAATGCATTTAGAAAGTTGTCAATGATTTGTTGGACAAATAAAAGATGAGAAGATATGTATGCAAAAGGCTCAACAAACTCCAAATAGGACATACTTTTTCCTAAATCGCCAAGTCATATATCATAATCAAGCTTTTCAAAACCATAGAAAAAGAAATAATCCTGAAGGCATCTTGGAAAAAATGAAAAGAAAAAATTACATACTACAGAGAACATTTAAGACTAAGTTCTTGTTTTTCTACTATGCAGTCAAAAGGGAAATGAGATAACATATATAAAACCTTGAAAGAAAAAAAAATGACCAACCAAATATTATATATAGACAGTATACTGGTCTCTTAGCTATGATGGCAGAATTTAGATATTTACAGATAAACAAAAATAAGGGGAATTTGAAAAACAAAAAACAAAAATAACCCACAAACTAAACTTATAAGAAATGGTAGAATCGTTCAGACAGAGAACTAACAATAGCATATTTGAGATTAAGACACAAAACGACATCATCCAGATATCAGTTCAGATATTGCTGTTGTTGTTAGGTACTATCAAGTTGGTTCTAATTCATAGCAAACCTATGCACAACAGTATTAAATATTGTCAGGTCCTGTATTATTCTCACAATCATTGATACATTTAAACCCATTGCTGCTAACACTGTGTCAATACATCTCCTTTTTCACTGACTCTCCACTGTGCTAAACATGATGTCCTTCTCCAGGGACTGGTTCCTCCTTACAACAGGTCTGAAGTATGAGAGATAAAGTATTGCCATCTTGGCTTCTAAAATGTATTTTGACTGTATTTCTTTCAATACAGGTTTATTTGTTCTTCTGGCAGTCCATGGTACTTTCAGTATTCTTCTCCAACACCATAATTCAAATACATCAATTATTTTATGGTCTTCCTTATTCATTGTGCAACTTCCACATGATATAGAAGTGTCAAGCCCATATATAGAAGTATCAAAAATAAACTTATAAGACTGAAAATTGGGAACCAGAGATGTAAATTTGTAAATAAGGTCAGCTACAAGGAGCTCTGGTAGCGTAGTGGTTACGAATTGGGCTGTGAACCACAAGGTCAGCAGTTCAAAACTACAAGTGGTTCCACAGGAGAAAGATGAGGCGTTCTGCTCCCATAAAGATTTACAGCCTCGGAAACCCTGTGCAGGGTTGCTATGAGTCGGAACCGACTCCACAACACTTAACAACAACAACAACAAGACAAATGGAGTCCTGGTGTGGCACTGTGGGTTAATTCACCAGACTACAAAGTCATTTGAACTGCTCCTTGGAAGCCCTATACAGGGTTTCTATGACTTGGAACAGACTCAATGGCACTTAACAACAACAGCAAGACAAAAAGAGGGACTAAATGTTATACTTAAAGGACGTCCAAATGGAGAAAATGAATTATTTAAACTTGAGAAGATAATAATAAATTACAGGATAACCTCACAGAAAATTAATAAACTTTGCCAAAATAAGACAATCCTAAAGTCAGTAAACACCAAAAGGAAAGATAAGAAATTTTGTAAATACTATGACCTCGGCACATTTTAAAGTTATATTTTAAAAATGAAACCATCAACACCACACACATACAAAAAGACATACCAAAATGACAGGAATAAATTCATACCTATCAATAATTACACTGAATATATTCTCAAGAGACACGGAATACAGAACGGATGAGAAAACACAGCACAAAAATGTGCTGTCTCCTAGATATATTTTAGACACAAAGATAAAAATAAGCTAAAAATCAAAGTTTAGAAACACATATATCAATCAAACAGCAGCCAAACAAGCAGGAGTGGCAACATAAATTTCTGATAAAATAGACTTTAAGGCAAAAACCAGCAAAAGAGACAAAGAAGGCAATTATATAATGAATAAAGATTCCATCTGATAAAAGGAGATATCCATAATAAATATCAATGCATATAGTGAATAATTGCTATCAGGACTGACCGTGAGGTTTGGAAATGTAAAGGTAGACATTTTATAGCAAAAGGAGGGGAGTGCCAGAGATGGAGGCAGAGATGATGACATGGATAGATGGAGTGACTGGGGACTCTAGACCCAGAGAAGGACATGGTCTGTGTGTTGACGACCAAGGGGCAGGCTTCTTCTGCACATACCCTTTGGTTGTTTGATAATGCATGGAGGGGATTGTCACCATGGCAATGAAATTATATATGATAGGATGAGTATAAAGCTAATGTTCTCCCATGTAAATTATCACGTAATACACAATAAAACATTTTAAAATAAAATAAAAAAATTTAAAAAAATATATCAATGCATACAATGAAGGAACCACAGAATATGTAAGTGAAACTTTAACAGAATTGAAATAACAATAGAAAACTCCAGAATAGTGATAGTATGCCTGAATAGACTACATTCAATGAAGGATAGGACAACTATAAGAAAACTTAACAAAGATACAGAAGATCTAACAACACAATCATAGATGTGTTCACATTTCTTCACCCAGGAAAAACACAATATAGATTATTTTCCAGAGCACTTAGAATATTCTGAAAAATAGGTCAATCATGTCCTAGGCTGGTTTCTCTAGAGAAGCAATACCAATGTATATTAATAAATACAGATATTTAACTCAGAGAAATGATTCATACAATTGCACAGGCTGACAAGTTCCAAGTATGAGAATCAGATATCAGACTGAAGACTTCTGCCTCCTGTGAGGCCTAATGAATCCAAGTTCAGCAACTGAGGCAGTGATTGCTGTCTGTGGATGCAAATGAATTCAATTTTGCCAGGTAGGATGGCAGGCTGATGACTTACAGAGTACAGAAGCTAACTAAATTCAAGATTGGCAAGAACAGAACAGGCCACTGACTGAGAATCAGAGATCAGATGACTAAACAGATGGAGCAAAGAGCAAGAGTGCTTTGTCAGAGCATGCACATATATTAGAAGCATGTCACATCCTTGAAGAAATTGCCTTTCAATTGATTGTTAACTCATAGAAGATCTCATTATATCAGATTTCATCATGGTGGAGAACAACATCATAATCGCCAATCAATTTGACACATATACTCAACCATCACTTTCCATCTTTGTCAAACTGACATTTATATGGTGGTGGTGGTGGTGGTGGTGGTGGTGGTTTGCCATTGAGTTGGTTACCACTTATAGTGACCTGTATAGAGTTTCCAAGACTGTAAATTTTTACATACATAATCGCTAATAAATGACAGTTATGAAGTCATAATATGACTAACATGATAAAACAAACATAAATAGAACCAAAAATTTACCAGCTCCATTTACATCGTCTTTGTGGGAAAAAAAAAAAAAAAAAAAGATTGATTCACACATACAATGAAGAAATGCCAACAGTTATACTTCTCGTTTCTGCACATCGTCACAGCTGGAATTTAGAACTAGATCTCATACCACCCTTACATTTCACCTCAGCAAGAGTTTGGTTGCTGAACCTTCATTCTTGAAGTGTTTGGGCCATTAGTAGTCTTGTCAAAATTTGGTTTATGTAGTTTTCCATTGAATTTATATCACAGGACATGAAAGTACTAAGAGCTGTCATAAGGAAATGATGGACTCCAAAATACTCTTTTTTGCCTCCATTATATATTATCAGTCTGATTTTCCACTGGTAATAAGGATCGATCACGCCAGAAAATATGGCAATTCCTTTTTTAGCCTGTTGATAAGAGGCATGAGGAGCCTAAAGCAACCAGACAATCTTCTTAATTTCCAGTCTAGTGGAGTCAGTGTTGTGTCTGCATGTTGGAGTATTCCTTCCTATGGAACTAAGGGGCACAAATATTTTGCAAGTGGGAATCAAGCGGTAGTCATGAATGATGCGACTCCCATTTCAACCCATTTGTTCCTGGATCAATGAATCCTGGTTATTGGAAAATATCACCATGTATTGGACTGAAGCATATACAACTTCTTGGAGAATATTGCATCCCTGTTCAAGATATTGCCACCTAGCTGGTGTCGTAATTGTGGTTTTAAAAGATCATTCCAGTTTTAAATCAAGTAAGCTAGTTCAGTGTTATGGGGAACAAGGTAAGACCATTAAATTCCCAAAGCATGATCCCATTGCTGCACTTCATTCACTGTAAAGTGAATCTTTTGGTCCAAAGTGATGCTATGCAGGATACTATGATGGTGGATAAGGCATTCTGTGTGTTCATGTTTGATAGTTCCGACAGAAGCATTGTGTGCAGGAAAGGTAATTCTGCATCCAGACTAAATGTCTATTCCAGTAAGAACAAAAAGCTGTCCTTTGATGATGAAAGTGGTCCTATGAAATAAACTTGCCATGAAGTTGCTGGATGATCACTCCCAGTAATGGATATGCATCATAGACTCAGAGTTAGTTTCTTCCTCTGGAAGATTAAAATGTAGCCAAGTAAGCCTTTGTTAAAGAGTTCATGTTGCAAAAAAACTCTATTCCCAATACCATGTCCTTTTGCTGAAGAGCCTATTGGGCAATAGAAGGAGTGGCTGCAAAAAGAGGATTTGTTTCCATTGAATGTGTTGTCCTATCCACTTGGATGTTACAATCATCCTCTTCACTAGAAAGTCCTGACAAGAGTGGGAGAAAAATGTGGATCAAAACTCAAACCCAAAAGAGGCCAAGGTTTATTGGTCGGATAAAAACCAATGGAACCCTTGAGATTACAGATCACAGTCATCCTTGGGGTATGAAAATGAATTCACATTCATGTCTCAATTGTCAGTCAAGCAATAGACAAGAATATAAGGGTAACAATAAAACTAGGGAGGTACACACTTTTCAGTAATTGATCATTTGAGATTAAAAGGGAAGCATCTATGAAAAGAGAAAGTTCAGAAGGGTTAGGAAAGAAAAAAGAATGGAAACAGAATACACCAGGAGGAAGAGGAATAAGTAAGTCTACATTACGGTTAATACAAACATTGACATGAAACAAAATGTGTAGGAATTGTTGAATGAAAAATTGAACTGCTTCATAAAACTTCAAACAATTTGCAAACAAAACAAAACAAAACAAAACAAAAAACGTTAAGAGTAAAACAAAAACAAACCTACTCTACCAAGTAACCATTTGGTAAGCATATACGTAAGACTCAAACATCTTCACTTTTCTGGTATATTTATAAAGGTCTATCCAGATCAGTCATAGGAACAGCACTGTCTGTGATAGGATAATATCCATGCATCTACAGGGAAGATCTGGTGTGGTGCTGTGTGTTAATGCGCCAGACTGCAAAGCCATTTGAACTGCAAGGTTGGTGGTTCTAGCTCACCAGCTGCTCCTTGGAAAGCCTATACAGGGTTGCTATGGGTCAGAACTGACTCGATGGCACTTAACAACAGCAACAACAACAGAAAAGACCAGTTAATACAACTATTATTAAAATTTATGCACCAGCAACTAAAGCCACTTAGGAAGAAACAGAAGAATTCTACCAACTTTTTCAATCTAAAATTGATCAAGCATGCTATCAAGATGAATTGATCATTACTGGTGATTGGAATGCAAAGGCTGGGAACAAAGAGGAAGGGTCAGTAGTTGGAAAATATGGCATTGGTGATAGAAATGATGCTAGAGATTGCATGATAGAGTTCTGTAAAATCAATGATTTGTTCATTTCAAATACCTTCTTTAGACAGCATAAGAGATGACTGTACACATGGACCTCACCAGATAGAATACATAGAAATCAGATTGACTACATCTGTGGAAAGAAACGATGGAAAAACTCCATATCATCAGTCAAAACAAGGCCAGGGCCAGATTGTGGAACAGACCATCAATCACTCATATGCAAATTCAAACTGAAGCTGAAGAAAATGAAAACAAGTCCATGAGAGCCAAAATATGAACTTGAATATATCCCACCTTAATTTAGAGATCATCTGAAGAACAGATTTGATATATTAAATGCTAAAGACCTGAGACCAGATGAGCTGTGGGATGACATCAGGATCAGACAGGAAGAAATCAAAAAGCCATTAAGAAGACAAGAAAGAAGGGAAAGACCAAAATGGATGTCAGAGAAGACACTGAAACTTGCCCCCAGTGTAGAGATGCTAATGCAAATGGAAGAAATAAGGAGGTACAAGAGCTGAACAAAAAATTTCAAAGGTCACCTACAGAAGACAAAGTCAAATATTACAATGAAATTTGCAATGATCTGGAGTCAGAAAACCAAGAGGGAAGAATATGCTCAGCATTTCTTAAGCTGGGGGAACTTCAGAAAGAAAAAAAAAATCAAGCCTTCAATCAGTCGTTATTGAAAGATTCTCTGGGCAAATTATTGAATAATATAGAAAGCATAAAATGAAGATGGAAGGAATACACAGAGTAACTGTACTAAAAGTAAATGGTTGATGTTCAACCGTTTCAAGAGGTAGCATATGATAGTAAAGGAAGAAGTCCAAGGTGCATTGAAGGAGTTTTCAAAGAATAAGACACCAGGAATTGATGGAGTAAAAATTGAAATATTTCAAGAAAGTGAGGCGGTACTTGAGGCACTCATTCATCTATGCCAAGAAATTTGAAATACAACTATCTGGCCAACTGATGGAAAAGATCCGTATTTGTGCCTATTCCAAAGAGAGGTGACCCAACAGAATGCAGAAATCATCAGATAATATCTTTCATATCCCATGCAAGTAAAGTTTTACTAAAGGTAATACAGAAATGGCTGCAAGTATACATTGACAGAGAACTTCCAGAGGTTCAAGTCAGGTTCAGAAGAGGCTGTGTAATGAGGGATATCATTGCTGATGGATCTTGGTTGAAAGCAGAGAATCCCAGAAAGATTCTCAACTGTGAGTTTGGCATAACTGTTTTGTTCTGTTGTGCATAGGGTTGCTATGAGTCGATACTGGCTTGATGGCACCTAATAACAACAATCCATGTGCACCTTCCCTGTACCTCTTTGTGCTTTATTGGCTAGGCAAAGGTTTTTGATTGTATGGATCATGACAAGCCATGGGCAATCTTGCGAAGTATGAGTATTTCTGAACACTGAATTGTACTCATGAGGAATCTGTACATGGACCAAGAGGCAATTGTTTGAACAGAACTTGGGGACACTGAATGGTTTAAATTTAAGAAACATGTGTGAAAGGGTTGTATTCTTTCACCATATTATATCCAAGCTATATGCTGAGCAAATAATCTGAGAAGCTGGGTTATAAGAAGAAAAACATGGCATCAGGATTAGAGGAAGATTCATTAAGAACCTGCAATATGCAGATGATACAACCTTGCTTACTGAAAGTGAAGAGGTCTTAAAATACTTACTGATGAAGATCAAAGACCACAGTCTTTGGTATGGATTGTATCTCAATGTAAAGAAAACAAAATAACTCACCCTTGGACCAATAAACAACATTCCTATTAACGAAGAAAAGAATGAAGTTGCCAAGGACTTCATTCTTCTTGGATCAACTATCAATACTCATGGAAGCAGTAGCCAAGAAAGCAAATGACATATTGAATTAGACAAATCTGCTGCACAAGACCTTTTCAATGTGTTGAAGAACAAAGAAGTCAGCTTGAGGTCTAAGGTGCGCCTTAGTTATTTTCAATAACTCATATGTATTTGAAATCTGGACAGTGAATCAGGAAGACCATGGAAGAACTGATGCTTTTGAGTTATGGTGTTGGAGGAGAATATTGAAAGTGCCATGGGCTGCCAAAAGAAGAAACAGATCTGTGTTGGAAGAAGTGCATCCAGAGTACTCCTTGGAGGCCAGGATGTCCAAACTTTGTCTCACAGACTTCTGACACATTGGCAAGAGGGACCAGTTGTTGACGAAGGATATCATGTATGGTAAAATGGAGGGAGGGTCAGAGAAAAAGAGGAAGACCCCCAGTGACATGGATTTGCAAAGTAGCGGCATCAATGGTTTCAAGCATGGCAACAATTGTGAGGTTGACACAACTTTTCCGTTCTGTTGTGTATAGGATCGCTATGAGTTGATACTGGCTAGATGGCACCTAATAACAATAATCCATGTGCACCTTCCCTATACATCTTTTTCATCAAATTTCCAATCATAGCCCTTCTAAGTTTCTGACAATCCAGCCAAACCACTTTTCACAACCCATGAATAAGCATAAAATTGAACATCTGACAATTTTTTGTTCCAAGCACAGTCAAAATGCAGGTGCATTGATGGAAGTTCTGCCAATGGGGACGATTTACCTTCACCACTGTCCATTTTTGAGTGGTGCCAGCATATCATGTAGAACCATCTGTCAACCAAGCATGCTTTCTTTTTTTTCCACAGTCAAATGATCATAAGAAACTCCATAAAGCCATAGAAGCCAAATTCAAGGGGGAATGTAATGTGACAACAGTGGAGAACAGGGGCACTTGGGCCACTTTGTCATGTATGATCTATTAGACCACTTCCATTTAATGATGGAGTATTGCTTTTGTAAACTCAAATTCATGACTATGTGGGTAAGACAGTACCTAGTTCATGATGGGCAACTCTGACTAGTTGGTGATTTTTTGAGACATAATTACATGTGTAGTCTATACTAATGTCCAGTAACAAGACAAAAATTGTTTCTTCAAAGGAGAGTAGTTTTCTGCAAAGAAAGATTATTGAAGTGAAAAACTACCTGAATTTTGGGGGGATATTTTCCCACCCTTTAACTCACATACACATAAAAGTAGTCCTGGCATGGAGCTGTAGGATAAGCACTAGACTTCTAACCACAAGATCAGTAGCTCAAAACCGTCAGTCCCTCCTCAGAAACCCTATACAGTATAGCTTTGTGTTGCAGCCAATTAAATGGCACTTAACAACAACAGCACACAAATAAAGAGTGTTGGAGATGTAGTAGAATAGGTAGTGTACAAAGTAATCACTTTGAACCCATCAGCCACACCACAGGACAATTACGAGACTTTCTGTTCTCAGACAAGTTTATGACCATGGATATCCTCTATAGGGTTGATATAATTTAGAACCAAACTTGATGACCCCTAACAACAATAGCAGATAAATGTGTTGCCATTAAGTCTAGAGTCATTGGTACTTCTTCCTTACTAAGTCTAAACAGTATAATGTCATTGGTGTGATGAGCAAGTTTGATGTCTTGTGGAAAGAAAAGGCAATAAAGTTCCCTGTGGACTAAATAATGACATAGTATTCTAGACATGTTATACAGATGATGACAGTCCAGGTGTATTGTTGGTCTTTCCAACCGAAGGGACTCTGCTTTGGTGATCCTTTGAAACCAGAATTAAGAAAAGAACACTGGCAAAATCAATACTTGCATGCCAGGTAGCAAGAGATGTATTAACTCTTTAAAACAATGAAACCACATTTGGAACTATAGCTGCAATTGGAGTCAGCACCTGTTTAATTTTATGATCATCCACTTAATTCTCCAGATCAATTCATGTTTGCACAGGTCAAATGCTGTTGCTGTTGTTGTTAGGTTCTATCAAGTTGTTTTTGACTCATAGCAACCGTATGCGCAACAGAATAAAACACTACCCAGTCCTACATTATCATTACAATTGTTACACTTTTGTCCATTTTGTTTGAGGTCTCCCTCTTTTTTGTTGATTCATTTCTTTACTAAGTGTGGGGTCTTTCTCCAGGCACTGGTCCCTCTTGATAACATGTCTAAAATACATGAGATGAAGTCTTGTCATCCTAACTTCAAAGGAGCATTATGACTACTTCTTGCAAGAGAGATTTGTTTTTCTTTTCACAATCCATGGTGTTAGTGAATAGTATCTTGGGATCTTGCAATCCATGACAAAAATCCTGGGGCCTGGGGAATCTTTACCAGAAGACTGGAAACCTTGTGTGCTTGCAAACCATGGCCCCCTTAAAAATCCTAGAACATAAGGCTATCTGGGGAAAAAAAATAACAGAATGTTTGACCTAACCCACCATCCTTCAAAACAACACCTGACTTCCTGATACACCATCAAAATAACCACAATCTCCCTCATGCCCTAAAAACAAAACAATCTCCTTGTGCATGTGCACAAGAAAAAGATGTCCACAAAATAGCCCAAGATAGTGATCATAGAAAATAAGCAGAACACAAATCAGAGGCTGCTAATATCTGTGCAGGTGTTACCATCCAATATTGAGTATGGACAATGTTCCTCCAAAATTCTGTGACAGATTCCATCTTGAAAGTATGGACACGATATTTAAAATAAGGTATGTGCACAGCTCTAGGTGTAGGAATATAAGCTCAAGAGGCAGGAATGTCTACCCTGGGACTAGTCCAAACTAACCCTCCCCACCAGAAACTACCCTATTTAACTTTCTAGCTTTGCACACTTGGAAAGACACAGCTACTATAGTGTGCATACCCATGCAAATTATTATTGAATAAGTCTTTCCTCCTCTTGCAAGTTATAGTTTAATAAATCTTTATTTCTGAGTGACAAATTGACTTTATAGTCATTCATCAGCCTGGATCTTGTAACAACAGTACTTTCAATATTAAATTCAAATACCATGATTCAGATGCATTTATTGTTCTATGGTCTTCCTTATTCATTGTCCAACTTCCACATTCATATGATGCAATTGAAAACACCACAGTTTGGGTCAGGTACAATTCAGTCTAATTTGCACTGAATAATAAGCACCAAATATGAGTATATAAAAAAATACACAAACTCTATCATTGTTGCTAAGTACCATGGAGTTAATTCTAACTCATAGTCACTCTGCAGGGTTTCCAAGAAGAGGCTGGGGGGTTTGAACTGTATCCCCAAATTCTTCCAAGTCTAAATTTCAACCTTGGAAAAAATCATTTTAATGTATGAAAATAAAATACAAGATATCTGCTTCCAAATACAATGGTGGAACAAGCAAAAGGTAGATATTTCCATTACAAATAGGGCAATTGTAAGGAAAGAAGGGATAACAGGCAGCAAACAAATTAAAAATTTTTGCTCATGACTTGAAAATAGTTCTCTGAGATTATATCTAGGCAATGGACTTACCCTCAAGACTTTGGGTGCTGGTCATGCTCTCTGGATTCTGGGTAAGGCCACTCAACCCTGGGATTCTGCTCTACCTTCCAGGCCCACTTCAATGGCAAGTCTCCTTCCTCATCTTTAAACAGCCATACTTTCCTTATACATGTGAGTGGTGATCCCACACCCTTAGCCAAGTAAAATTCTTTTTCTACTGCCTTGGTCATGGAAGCATCTTCCGTGGAGGTTTGGGCAGAGGCCACAACTTAATGGCAGTCTCACACTCAGGAACAGAGTTGGTGAAGAAGAAAACAATTTGAAACTTAGAAAAACAGTGGCCCCACCCTTAGACATCCCAGATGTAATGATTCTATCTTTTAAAAGGACATAGATCATGGTCACCACCGTTTGACTGTCAGTTTGTTGTGCAATGCTGGTTTGTAAGTTACTTTGATGCTGAAAGCTATACCATTGTTATTTTAATTAACAGCAGGGTAACCCATGGTTGACAGGTTTCAGCTCAGCTTCTAGGCTAAGACATATTAGTAAGAAGGAGGTTTGAACTGCTTCTGAATATTTGTTTTGTTTTGTTTTTAAGTTTTTATTGTGAATTGTGTGACAGTTTACATAGGAGGGCATTAGCTTTACATTTATCCTATCGTATTTAGTTTCACTGCAATTATTAAAATACCCTCCATGCATCATCAAACAATCAAAGGGTACACTCTGCAAGTCTGGCCCCGGCCGCCAGCAGACAGCCCCTCTCCCTCCCTGAGTCCAGAGTTTCCAGCTGCTCCATCTCTCCACATCATCATCTTTGCTTCCAAGTCTGCCGTCACTGCTTCTCTGGGAAGGGTCCGGCACTCGACTTGTCTCCATGATGGTCCCAGGGATCTGTGTTATGGGACTACAAAATCAACCACTCCCCTCCTTTTGTTAAAAAAAATCTACATGTACATTTCCAACCCTCATAGTCAGTCCTGATTGTACCACAAGAGTCTTATTCCTTTCTTTCTTCAGCCCTGTCCAGGCAGATTGAAAACCACTCCATGGAAATTCTAACTTTCCATGCACCCTCTGAAACTAGGCTCCCACTTGAAGCCTAGTAAGCCAGTCATTCTTGTCCTTGTAGCCCCACCACCCTTTTCGGTAGCCAATGTCTAAGCAGCCCATCTCTGTCAACCCTGTGTATGGAGGAGGTGAGAATGATCCTCGATGTAAAGATTTGAACCCTCTTTTGAGCTACTATGTCCATAAGGATAGGCCAAGTTCTGATACTTTAAAATCACCAAGAGATATCATAATCAAGCTTTCCAAAATCAAAAGACAAGGAGAGAATTCTAAAAGAAGCCATGCAAAAGAGAAGTGTTACTTACAAAGTCAAGTGAATCAGACCAAGCTCTAACTTCTCAGTAGAAACCATGCAGGAAAGAAGGAAACGAAGAGACAAATATAAAATCCTAAAAGAAAAATAACTGCCAATCAGGGATCGTCTAGCCAGCAAAACTGTCAAACAAGTACGATAGAGCCATCAAAACATTCCAGGATAAAGAGAAGGTTAAGACATTTTGTCAAAGACAATCCAGCACTTCAACACATCCGAAACGAAGTTCTTTAGAATTAAACCCAAAAAGAACAGACAACAACTAGAGATTGACAGAAGGGGCAACACCACACAGAACTCAGTCGAAAGACAGCAGAGTTCAGTACATAACAAAATTACAAAAGTGAATTCAGAGGTCCTATGAGGGGAATCAATGATCAAATTATTAACAATGTAAAACAAGAGAAAAATATAAAACAGAGATCCAGGTTGTGATGAGGTCAGGTGCATTGTAGGATACAATTTGTTGTTGTTGTTGTTAGGTGCCATCGAGTCAGTACCTACTCATAGTGACCTTTAGCACAGGAGAACGAAACACTGCCTGATCCCTGCTGACCTTACTATTGTTACCATGCTTGAGTCCAATGATGCTGCCACTTGGCCAATTCATCTGTTTGGGGGGTCTTTCTCTTACTCTGACCTTGTGAAACAAGATATCCTTCAAAAGCAGCTGGTCTCTCCTGACTATATATCCGAAGTATGAGAGCAGAAGTTTGGCCATTTTGGTCTCCAAGGAGCACTCTGGGTGCACTTCTTCCAAAATAGATCTATTGGTTCTTCTGGCAGCACATGGCACTTTCAGTATTCTCCTCCAACACCATAACTTAAAACCATCAATTCTTCTAAGGTCTTCCTTATTCATTGTCCAGCTTTGGCACGCATAGGAGGTTACTGAAAATGCCATGGCTTGGATCAGGTGCACCTTAGTCTTCAAGCTGACATCTTTGTTCTTTAACACTTTTAAAAGGTCTTGTGCAGCAGATTTGCCTGATGCAATATGTCGTTTCATTTCTTGACTGCTGCTTCCATGCGTGTTGCTAGTTGATCCAAGAAGAATGAAGTCCTTGACAACTTCAATCTTTTCTCCATTGATAAGAATGTTGTTTATGTGTCCAGTGGTGAGGATTTTTGTTTTGTCCACATTGAGATGTAATCCATACCGAAGGCTGTGCTCTTTGATCTTCATCAGTAAATGTTTTAAGTCCTCTTCACTTTCAGTAAGCAAAGTTGTATCATCTGCATATTTCAGGTTGTTAATAAGTCTTCCTCTAATCCTGATGCCACGTTTTCTTTCATATATCTCAGCTTCTCGGATTATTTGGTCAATACAGGTTGAATAAATATGGTGAAAGAATACAACCCTGTCACACACCTTTCTTAATTTAAAACTATTCAAGTGTTTCCATGTTCTGTTCCAACAACTGCTTGTTGGTACATGTACAGATTCATCATAAACACAATTAAGTGTTCTGGAATACTCATTCTTCGCAATGTTGTCCATAGTTTGTCATGATCCACACAATCAAAAAACTTTCAGTAGTCAATAAACACAGGTAAACATCTTTCTGATATTCTCTACTTTCAGCCAAGATCCACTGGGCATCAGCAATGATATCCCTAGTTCTATGGCCTCTTCTGAATCTGGCTGGAACCTCTGGAAGTTCTCTGTTAATGTATGCTTGCAGCCATTTCTGTATTACCTTTAGTAAAACTTTACTCTTAATGAATATCAAAGAGATCATCCAATGATTTCCACATTCCGTTGGGTCATCTCTCTGTGGAATGGACAAAAATATGGATCTCTTCCAATTAGTTGGACACATAGTTGTCTTCCAAATTTCTTGGCAGAGATGAGTAAGTGTCTCCTGAGCTGCCTCACTTACTTGAAAAGTTTCCATTTTTATTCCATCAATTCCTGGTGCCTTGTTCTTTGCCAATTCCTTCAATGCACCTTGGATTTCCTCCTTCAGTAACATTGGCTCTTGATTATATGTTACCTTTTGAAATGGTTGAATGTTAACCATTTCCTTTTGGTTCAGTGACTCTGTGTATTCCTTCCATCTTCTCTTGATGCTTTCTGCAACATTCCATAATTTGCCCAGAGAATCCTTAAATAATAAAAGTCGAGGCTTAAATTTTTTCTTCAGTTCCCACATCTTGAGAAATGCTGAGCGTGTTCTTCCTTTTTGGTTTTCTGACTCCAGATCTTTGCACATTTTTTGTAATTTTTGGCTTTATCTTCTTGTGTTGATCTTTGAAATTTGCTGTTCAGCTCTTGTACCTCCTCATTTCTTCCATTTGCTTTAGCATCTCTTGGCTGGAGAGCAAGTTTCAGTGTCTCTTCTGACATTGATTTTGCCCTTTATCCTTCTTTCTTGACTTCTTAATACTTTTTTTTTCTTTCTTCATGTATGATGTTCTTGATGTTATCCCACAACTCTTTTGTTTTTCTGTCTTTATTATTTAATGTAACAAATTTGTTGTTCAGATGATCTCTAAATACAGGGGGGGGGGGAATCTATTCAAGGTCATATTTTGGGTCTCATGGACTTGTTTTCATTTTCTTCAGTTTAACTTTGAATTTGCTATGAGCAATTGATGGTCTTTTTCACAGACTGCCCCTGGCCTTGTTTTCACTGATGATATGGAGCTTTTCAATCGTCTCTTTCCGAAGATGTAGTAAATTTGATTTCTGTGTATTCCATCTGGTGAGGACCATGTGTATAGTCATCTCTTATGCTGTCTAAAGAAGGTATTTGAAATGAACAAATCATTGATTTTGCAGAATTCTATCATGAAATCTCCAGCATCATTTCTATAAAATAGAGTTGACCATGATGATGCAAATGGAGTAAAGTCTGTGGTAGAAAAGCGTGCGGGACCTTAATTTGCTGATGGGATACAACTCAAAATGAAGAGAAACAGCTATAAACATCCATTCAAATTCAAAACATGGAATGTGTGAAGTGTCAAACTCAGAAAATTGGAAGTTATCAAAAAAGAAAAGGAACACTTAAACATCTATATCTTAGGCATTAGTGAACTGAAATGGATTGATATTGGCCATTGTGAATTGACTACCACATGGTTTACTATGCCGGAAATGACAAACTGAAGAAAAATGATTCTACATTCATTGTCCAAAAGAACATATCCTGATAAGTCATGAGGTACAACGCTGTCTGTGATAGGATAATATCCATGCGCCTATAGGGAAGACCAGTTAATACCACTGTTATTCACATTTATACACCATCCACTAAACCCAGTGAGGATGAAATAGAAGAATTCAACCAACTTCTTCAATCTGAAATTCATGAAACAGTCAATCAAAGTGCATTGATCATTACTGGTGATTGGAATGCAAATGTTGGGAGCAAAGAGGAAGGATCAGTAGTTGGAAAATAAGGCAGCATTCAGTAGACTATCCTAAATAGAGGAAAAAGTTAATAGATATAGGGTAACTCCAAAGAAAGTTAATATTTTACAAGTTACTATGACAATGAAGATGAAAGTAGAACAAGGAAACATTAAAATAAGAAGAAACTGATAATAAATCACACAAAAATCATAAACTAAGCACAAGAATGCATGCAGAACAAAGGAATGAGCAGCACCACAGAAAATTAATTAAGGCAATTAATCCATATATTTGAATAATTACACAGAATGTCAATGGATTAAATGCACACGTGAAAATACAGAGAATGGCAGAATGGAGATGAAAACTAGACCCTTCAATATGCTGCCTGCAAGAGACACACCTTACACACAAAGATGAAAACAGACAAAAACTTAAAAGATGGAAAAAAAATACCAAGCTAATTGCAATAAAAAAAAAAAAACAAGCAGGAGTGACAATACTAATCTCTGATAAAATAAACTTTAAGGCAAAACCTGGCATAAGAAATAAAGAACGACACTACCTCATGATTAAACATCAATTGAGCAAGATGATATAACCATAATAAATATCTACATTCCCAAAAAAATAGCACCAAGATGTATAAAGCAAACCCTACTAGAATTGTAGAAAGATATAGATAAATCTACTATTACAGTGGGAGATTTTAATATGCCGCTTTTGCAAAGGGCTAGAACAATCAGAAAGAAATGCAGCAAAACTAAAAAGGAACTATATCTTTATCTCATAGAGTTGTATGGAACATTCAACCCTACAACAGCACAATACACATTCTTTTCCCATACACATGGAACATTCTCCAGAATTGACAATATGTTATGTCACAAAGCAAGATTTAATAACTTTACAAACATCAAAATACTTCCAAGAATCTTTTGAGACCACAATGCTATAAAAGTAGAAATCAAGAATAAGAAAACCAAGCAAATAAAGTTTAATACATGGAAACTGTATAATACACTTGAAAAATGGCTTCATAATTTAAGAAATTAAGTGAATTCAAAAATCTGCTAGAAACAAACAAGAACAAAAACACAACATAACTAAATCTTTGTGACAAGGCAAAAGCAGTGCTGAGAGGGCAATTTATTGTGATAAATGTGCACATCAAAAAGAAGAACGAACCAATATTAACACATTAAAACAGCATATCCAACTATTAGAAACAGACCAAGAGAGGGAACAAACAGTCACACACACAAAAAGAAATAATAAAGATTAGAACAAAAATAAAAGACATAGAAATCAGAAAACTATAGAAAGAACAAACAGGACAAGAAGGTGGTTCTTTGAAAGGATTAATAAAATTGACAAAGCAGTGGAGTACCTAACAAAAGAAAAGAGGGAGAAGATTGAAATAAAACACATGAGAACCCACATGGGTGACGTCACAATGGAACCAAAGGAAATCAAAAGGATTATAACAGAATACAATGAAGATTGGTACTCTAACAAATGTGAAAACTTAGAAGAGATGGATACAGTTTTAGAAAAACATGACCTACCTAAACTTACACAGTGTAAAGAAGAAGAGTTGAACAGACCCATAACAAAAGAAGAAATTGATCAGGTCATCAAAAAACTCTTAATGAAAATAATTCCAGGTCCAGATGGCTTCCTGGTGAGTTCTACCAACTTTTCAGGGAAGAACTCTCAACAATTCTACACAAATTATACCAGAATATAGAACAGAATGAAAAACTTCTTAATATATTTTATGAAGCAAGCATAACCCTCATACCAAAACTCGGAAAGGACACCATTAAGAAAGAAAATTATAGACCAATATCACTCATATACATAGATTCAAAAATTCTCAACAAAATCCTAGCCAACAGAATTCAGCAACACATCAAAAAGATACTACATCATGATCAAGTGGGATTCGTATCAGGGATGCAAGGATGGTTCTCCATTAGAAAAACATCAATATAATCCACCACATAAATAAGAAAAAATAAAAGAACCACATGATCATATAGATTGATGCAGAAAAGGCATTTGACAAAATCCAGCATCCATTCCTGATAAAAACACTCAGCAAAGCAGGAATTGAAGGTAAATTCCTCAACGTAATTAAGAGCACATATACAAAACCAACAGGTTACATCATTCTCAATGGAGAGAAACTGAAAGTTTCCCTCTGCAAACAAGAACCAAAGAAGGATGGCCTTTGTCACCATTCAAATCCAATATTGTGATAGAAGACTTAGTCAAAGCTATATGGCAAGGTAGTGGAATTAAAGGCATCCACATTAGCAAGGAGGAAGTAAAATTCTCACTATTTGCAGACACTATGATCCTATATATAGAAAATCCCAAAGACTCAGGAAAAAAGCATCTAGACCTCATTGGAAAATTCAGCTAAGTGGTAGAATATAAGATCAACATAGGAAAATCAGTTGGATTCCTCTATACCAATAATTAAAGCACTGGCAAAGACATTAGGAAAGCAATACCATTTACAACAGCTGCTAAAAGGATGAAATATCTAGGAATAAGTGTAACCAGAGAAACAAAGGACCTATACAAAGAAAACCACAAAACACTACTATAAAAAACCAGAGACTTACAAAAATAGAAAAATATACGATGCTCCTGGATAGGAAGACTTATTATTGTGAAAATGTCAATACTGCCTAAAGCAATTTACACATACAATGTAATACCAATCCAGATTCCAATGACATTTTTCAAAGAGATGGAATAAACAACTGCAAACTTTATATAGAAAGGAAAGAGACCCAGGATATGCAAAGCACTGCTTAAGAGGAAGAATAAGGTTGGAAGCCTCTCACTCCCTGATTTCAAAGTTTATTACACAACTACAGTGTTCAAAACAGTCTGGTACTGGTACAATGAAAGATACATTGATCAATGGAACAGAATCAAGAATCTAGAAATTAACCCATCCACATATAGCCAACTGATTTTCAACAAAGTGCCTAAGTATATTGCATGGGGAAGAGATAGTCTCATCATCAGATGGTTCTAGCAGAACTGGAAAGCAATATGCAAAAGATTGAAACAAGACCTTTAAATCACCCCTTATACAAACACAAACTCAGCATGGATTAAAGAGCTAAATGTGAATCCCAGAACTATAAATGCCATCAATGACAAAATAAGGTCAAATGTGAGGGCTCTAATACTGGGCATACAAAGACAACCAAACTTTTTGAAAATTAAACAAACAAACGTATACAAAATAGGTGATTGGGACATACTGAAAAATTAAAAATCATGTGCATCAAAAGACTTCAAAATAAGAGTAAAAAGAGAGCCCACAGAATGGGGAAAAAAATTATTTGCAATGATACATCAGACATGGGGATCATTTCAAAAATATATAGGAGGAGGTGGGGCTTGATGGCGGCTAGGATGGAGGTGCAGTGAAGTTCACCATCAGCAATAACACAGAATACTAGGCAAAGCTGATCCAGGGCAGAGCTCCAAAACTCAGAAACACAGACATAGGAATATTTTAAAAGTTTGAATGCTTATAGTTTGTGGACATTGGAGCTGAAGTAAAAAATTGCCTACTTTTGAATCTGCTGGGCTGGAAACCTTGGGGTAAAGGTGGACAGTACACTTTGTCAGTTTTGCTTTGTTCTGATTTTCTT
>NW_006408644.1:5404553-5405956 GCF_000296735.1 Chrysochloris asiatica | reverse complement strand
ACACCCTTACAGCCACCATAAGTCTCAGTACTTCAAAATCTTAAACTACCTCTTTTTTTAAAAAAAAAAAATCACCGTACTGAGGAACTACTGGCTTTTTAAACTTGTACCCACCCCTGCTTGCAGCACAGCCCTAACTCCTTGGAGCTTGGGGGGCGGGGCTGGAACCACTCTTGCCGAAAGCAGCCCTTTCAGTAATTATTGAACAAGGGGAGCCACTGGAGACAAGGGGAAGAGAAAGTGAGGGTCATCTGCCCCACCATGTAATTTCGGCGGACCGCGAGCACCCACCTGAGCATGCCCTAACCTTCGGAGTGTGCACACACCCCTCTGACCCGGCCCACACGCCATAACAAACTAGATCCCTGCAAGGGCCGCCCAAATCCACCCTCCCCATGCAACCCCCGCACTGCTTGCAGGACCTCTCGCAAGCGCCGCCCTGCCCACGGGACCCACCGCTAGCCCGCACTGCCTGACTGATCTCGTGCGGCCCAACCCCACCCACCAGGACCACCAGTCTCTCCCACAGGATTGTTCCCTCTGCCTAGGACAAAGCACCTGCACACCGCTGACCCCGCCCACATGCAATAACAAGCTAGATCCCCACCCAGTCTCCCAGAACCCCCGTGGGACCCACCCTGCTGCAAAGCTTATTGAACTGCAAGGGCAGTGATTCACACCCACCAGCCAATCCTCAGGAAACTGCAAGCTCAGTCAGCCCAGACTGAGACGCGGATGTGCACCTATCTGGGTCTGCTTTTTTGCGCTGATCTAGCAGGAGTCCTGGCATGGCTCTGAGGGTTGAGGCAGCACACTACAGAGCTTTATGAACAGTGAGATTGGGGGTTCAAGCTAACCACACGCTCTTCAGGAACCCTATCTAGGTCTCCCTTTTATAGCTGGTTTATCAGGTGTCCCAGCATGGCTCTGAGGGCTGGGGCTCCACTACAGAGCCTTTTGAACTGCATGGTCGGTGGTTCAAGCTCACCAGTCACTCCTCGGGAACTGTATCTGGGTCTCCCTTTTTTAGCCGGTTTAGCATGAGTCCCAGCATGGCTCTGAGGGCTGGGGTGCCACTACAAAGCCTTTTGAACTGCAGGATAGGTGGTTCAAGCTCACGAGCCACTCCTCGGGAACCCTATCTGGGTCTCCCTTTTTTAGCCGGTTTAGCAGGAGTCCCAGTGTGGCTCTGAGGGCTGGGGCACCATCAAAGAGCCT
Source organism: Chrysochloris asiatica (assembly GCF_000296735.1). Taxonomy (NCBI): domain Eukaryota; kingdom Metazoa; phylum Chordata; class Mammalia; order Afrosoricida; family Chrysochloridae; genus Chrysochloris; species Chrysochloris asiatica. The sequence goes on along the minus strand of NW_006408644.1, from coordinate 5,404,738 downwards.
TTTGAACTGCAGGGTTAGTGGTTCAAGCTCACCTACCACCCCTCAGAAACCCTATACAGGGTCGTTACGGGTCGCAATCGACGTGACAGCGCCTAACAATCAGGAGAGGAGGGTAGAGTTACCAAAATAGTGTTAGGCCATTACAGGTATACCTACATTAATCCACAGATTTTACTATTATTATT
>NW_006408644.1:5401204-5402692 GCF_000296735.1 Chrysochloris asiatica | reverse complement strand
AATAAATGGTCAGAAAAGCTAATGGACTATAAGACAACCTCAATGAAAATTAACACTTCACAGCATATCAAGAGAATGGAAACCAAGGAAGAATATGAAAACATTAAAACTATGACGAAACTTACAAGAAAGAACAGAAAAATCTTGAATTCAACAAAGAAAGACAAAGAGAACAAAGAAGAAGCAACACCACACACACAAAAAACAAATGTAATGACAGCAATTAATCAATACCTATCAATAATTACACTGAACGTAAATGGATTAAATGCACCTGTTAAGAAAGGGAGGGTGGCAGAATGGATAAGAAAACAAGATCCTTCAATATGCTGCCTGCAAGAGACACATCTCACACAGGGACAAAAACAGATTAAAAGTCAAAGCATGGAAAAAAATATATACCAAGCCAATTCAAATAATATATGCACAGGAGTGGCAGGACTAATTTTGGATAAAATAAACTTTAAGGCAAAAACCAGCATAATAGATAAAGATGAACATTATATTATGATTAAAGGGACAATAGAAAAAGATGAAATAACCATAGTAAATATCTATGCTCCCCATGAAAGAGCACCAAAATATATAAAACAAACTCTTATAGACTTGAAGAAAGAAAAAGATGAATCTACAATAATAGTGGGTGATTTTAATACATTACTATCAAAACTGGATAGAACAACCAGAAAGAAACTTGACAAAGACACAAAAGAACTAAACAACACACTCAGCGAACTGGAACTCACAGATGTATACAGAGCATTCAACCTAACAATTGCACAATACATATGCTTCTCAAGTGCACATGGAACATTCTCCAGAATAGACCATGTTTTAGGCCACAAAACAAATCTAAATAAATTACAAATACCAAAATACTACAAAGCATCTTCTCAGATCACAATGCTACCAAATTAGAAATCAGCAATAGGAAGACCAAGGAAATCAAGTCAAATACTTGGAAACTGAATAACACCTTGCAAAAAAGCGACTAGGTAGTAGAAGAAACTAAACGTGAATTCGCAAAGTTTCTAGAAATAAATAAATGAGAATAAAAACACAACATACCAAAATCTTTGGGACACAGCAAAAGCGGTGCTGAAAGGACAACTTACAGCAATAAATGCACACATCCAAAAAGAAGAAAGAACTAAAATTAACACATTAACACAACAACCACAGAGATTAGAAACAGACTAACAGGGAACCCACAGTCACCAAAAGAAAAGAAATAATAAAGATTAGAGCAGAAATAAAAGAGATAGAAAACAGAAAAACTATAGAAACAATCAACAGGAAAAGAAGCTGGTACTTTGAAAGAATTAACAAAATCGAAAGTCCATTGGCAAACCTAACAAAAGAAAAGAGGGAGAAGATACAAATAACTCACATTAGAAATCACATGGGTAATGTCACAATGGAATCAAAGGAAATCAAAAGGATAATAACAGAATACTATGAAGAGTTATACTCCAACAAATTTGAAAA
>NW_006408644.1:5385403-5400787 GCF_000296735.1 Chrysochloris asiatica | reverse complement strand
AAAGAAAAGAACCACATGATCATATCGATTGATACAGAAAAGGCATTTGACAAAATCCAAAATCCATTCCTGATAAAAACACTCAACAAAATAGGAATTGAAGGGAAATACCTCAACATAATAAAGAGCATATATCCAAAACCAACAGCATATATTACTCTCAATTGAGAGAAATTGAAAACATTCCCTCTGCGAACAGGATCCAGACAAGGATGCCCTCTGTCACTGCTTCTATTCAACATTGTGCTGGAAGTCTTAGCAAGAGCTATACGGCAAGACATGGAAATTAAAGGCATCCAAATTGGCATAGAGGAAGTAAAACTCTACCTATTTGCAGATGATATTATCCTATATGTAGAAAACCCCAAAGACTCAGTAAAAAGGCTACTAGACCTCATTGGAAGATTCAGCAAAGTGGCAGGGTATAAGATCAACATACAAAAATCAGTTGGATTCCTCTATACCAAAAACGACAGTGTTGAAAAGGACATTAGGAAAGCAATACCATTTACAATAGCCACCCAAAGAATGAAATATCTTGAAATAAATGTGACCAGAGATCAAAAAGACTTATACAAAGAAAAATACAAAACACTACGGCAAGAAACCAAAAGAGACTTACAAAAATGGAAGAATATACCATGCTCCTTGATAGGAAGACTTAACATTGTGATAATGTCAATACTACCCAAAGCAATTTACACATATACTGCGACACCAATCCAGATTCCAAAGACATTCTTCAAAGCGATGGAAAAAGCAATTACAAATTTTATATGGAAAGGAAAGAGACACAGGATAAGCAAAGCACTGCTTAAGATTAAGAATAAGGTTGGAGGCCTGTCACTCCCCGACTTTAAAATATACTACGTGGCTACAGTGGTCAAAACAGCTTGGTACTGGTACAACAAAAGGTACATAGATCAATGCAACAGAATTGAGAATCCAGAAATCAACGCATCTACCTACAGCCAACTGATCTTCGACAAAATAACAAAATATATCGTATCGGAAGGGGATAGTCTCTTCAACAGATGGTGCTGGCAGAACTAGAAAATGATATGCAAAAGTCTGAAACAAGACCTTCACCTCACGCCTTATACAAAAACCAACTCAACATGGATTAAGGACCTAAATGTGAATCCCAGACTTATGAAGGTCATCAATGAAAAATTCAGGACAAATGTGAAGACACTAATGATGGGAATACATGGACAGCAAAACATTTTGAAAACCACTCAAAGAAAAATAGATAAAATAGATGAGTGGGACATACTAAAAATTAAAAACTAATGTGCATCAAAAGACTTCACTAGAAGAGTAAAAAGGGAACCCAGAGAATGGGAAAAAACTTTTGCAATGACATATCAGACAAGGGACTCATTTCCAGAATATACAGGAAACTGCAACACCTCTACAAGAAAAAGACAAATTAGCCAATTAAAAAGTGGGCACAGGATATGAACAGACACTTCACTAAGGAAGAGATCAGGGCAACCAACAAACATATGAAGAAATGCTCATGATCAGTAACCATTAGAGAGGTGCAAATCAAAACAATAATGAGGTATCATCTCACACCAACAATAACAGCAAAGATGGAAAATGTAGAAGACAATAAATGCTGGAGGGAATGTGGAGAGAATGGAACACTCCTGCATTGCTGGTGGGACTGCAAAATGGTCCAACCTCTCTGGAAAGCAATATGGCGTTTCCTCAGAAGGTTGAAAATAGAAATACCTTATGATCCAGCAATTCCTCTACTTGGTATTTACCCACCAGAAAAACAAGGCACAACACAAGAAGATATATGCACACCAATGTTTATAGCAGCATTATTTACAATAGCAAAAAGATGGAGACAGCAAAAGTGCCCATCAACTGAAGAACATATAAACAAATTGTGGTACATACACACAATGGAATATTATGCTACACTGAAGAATAACAAGGAAGCGGCAAGCCACTGCATAGCATGGACGAACCTTGAGGACATTATGCTGAGGGAAATTAGTCAGTCACAAAAAGAGAAATACTGCATGGGATCACTAGTGTAAAAGACTAAGAAAAAGAAAATATACTAAAGGGGGATAGGGAGAAGTTTTTGTTGGTTGCTGGGAAATTGGTGGTGTGTTGGGGGAAGGAGGGAGGTGAAACACAGGGCGGGGATTGGACTCAGGAGAGCTTGGGTGCTGGGGAGGGGGGCAATATACAGGGAGGGAGAGGGAAGTGGAGAGGGAAGTGGGACAGATGGGAGAACAATTGGACATGTTTGAATGGGCCAAATGGGTCATAGATAAAGGATGATATATGCACAGCCTTGGAACTCCAGGGCTCTGAGATACAGAGATTGAGTCATGATTGGAATGGGCGAGGAATTGTGTTAAGATGCTTGGCTGTTTTTTGAATCTTGGTTTTCCTTGCATTATAATATAGAGTAGACACTGGAGGAGGAGAGAAAGGAATAGTTAGAAACATCACACTAGAAGGCTTGTAAGTCTTTCTTCTGCCTTTAACTGATTGGAATGCCTAAAATGGGCATACAGCGTATCCAGTGAACGAGGCTTTCTGTGGAGCCTTTGCAATACATAAAACTATAGGTAGAAACCAGAACCACATCTAGACCACCAGAGATGATAAATCTCCACTTGAAAGGATGAGCTGACCAGCCTGGAGCGGTGAAAACAATAAAAGATACGTCTCGAATGAAAGACCTACAGGAAAAATACGAAACAATGTAGACCGATGGATTGTTATTACAGGAACAAATGGGTCACTTCCCTAAGAGACAACGGGGCAGTTGGTCTGGTGGTACCAACGCAGGCCCCCTTCCAAGACTGAGACTCGGTGGAAATGTACACTTGGATTGGTGAACACACGCATCACCGATGTGGAGAAGTGGGTTAAAGGCAGCAATGAAGAAGCGAGCTAAGCCTTAAAATATTCAGTGGGCTCCTGTTGACCCATTTGGGGACCTGGTTGGCAAGCAGTGTGAGGAGACCTGAGGACTCCTGGGCCCAGAATCAGTGACATGGCCACGGAGGACTCAAGTGGAGAATGGAGCTGTCAGTCGATGGGAAGAGAGAACATGTGCACAAGAACACCCACACTTGCAGATGGTACCCACATGACCAGGACCGGATTACTGGACGATCAGAGCTCAACCAGGAGAAGAAAGAAGATGGAAAAAAAAAAAAAAGATTGAGCTGATTCAATCTGATGACCTTGACCTATACCTATGAATGCAGTGCCTCAAAAGAGGCAACAAATCCTTACAGCAAGAAACATTCCCACCCCCTCCACACACAGAGTAGACAGAGATGGGCAACTTGGACATTGGATACCCAAATGGGGAGGGAGGGACTACAAAGGCAAGAAGTGACTGGCTTACAAGCTTTCAAATGGGAACCTAGAGCTAGGGGGCATAGAGGAAGGCAGAATCACAAGTGAGTACTATCCAATCTGTCTAGGTGGAGCTGATGAAATGAAATACAGATGTATTATTTGCGATACTGTAGTGAATAATGGTTATCAAGATGGATTGTGAGGGTTGGAAATGCAAAGGTAAATGGTTCATAGCAAGGAAGGGAGGCATTATTTCTCCAATCTAGGAGTGGAGGTCTCTGGGACCACCAACGGAGAAGAGCCAAGAGCAGGACCCTACCCAGAGAAGCAGGGATGCCTGAGATGGAGACAGAGATGATGACATGGAGAGATGAAGCGGCTGAGGACTTTGGATCCAGAGAGGGGGAGGGACTGTGGGCCGAAGACTGGGGGGCGGGAAGGGGAAGTGTAGCGGATGGGTTTCTAGGATATGCTCTTTGGTCGGAAGATGATGCATGAATGGGATTGGAACCATGGAAATGAAATGATATACGATGGAATGAATGCAAAACTAAAGTTCTCTCATGTAAACTATCATATAATTCACAAAAAAACATTAAAAACAAACAAACAACAACAACAACAACAACAACAAAAATACCAGGCCAAAAATTAAATTAAAGCCTGAGGTACAGCATAACAACCAATACTGGCATCTTGAAATCTCTCAGGCAGCTTTGAAAGCAAGAAGCTGAAGAGAGGAAATTAAAGTCATACTCCTACTAGGCTACAGATTTTTTTGTTCTTTTTCTTCTCCCCCTCCTCCCCCTTTTCTGTGATTGGAGACTGCAGTATTCACTCTAGTTTTTGTTGATGCTGTTCTTTAGTCTCTTTCTTTCTTTCTCTTGTTCCTCCCCGCCCCCCACCCACCGCTGGTGCTGTTTTGCTGTTATATGTCCCTTCCCTTCTGCCTTTGGAGGACTCTTTGTCTCCCTGTATTACATAAGAAGAGTCAGCAACTGTTGCCATATAGCCAAGATACAATCACAGGCAAGAACCAATACCCACTGCCATATAGCAGGGGAACAGACAACACCTGTGAAAGATACTCTGAGTTAAGCAATAAGAAGAGTGAAAAGGGAAGCCCATATCCTAATCACATCTTCCTGGAAGCAATCAGAAAGCATAAAAAATACGAAAACACATACTCAATTAAGTATTAAGTCCACAGATAAACAATAAACATGTCCAAGAAGCAAAAGCAGATGACCATATCAGCATATGTCCAGAAACAAGATAAAATATCTGAGATAAATGACCTAGAGGTAGACCTGGATTCCATTCTGGAAGAAGGGCAGGCCTTGCAAATGCCTGAGAAGGAATTCAGAAAAATGATTATAAAACATTTCAAAACACTTTAGAATGTATTTGAGAAAAACAAGGAAGAAATCAGGAAACTGCTAAAGGAACAATCAAATGGATAGATACAGCATTGAAAACAATTCAAAACCTACAGAAAGAGGTCCAAATGATCACTTACAAAATATCAGAAATTGACAATACTCTGAAAAGGGAGAGTAGTAATATAGACAAGATGGAAGGCAGAACCACTGAAGTGGAAGACAAATCTCTAAATGCCACTAAAATAGAACAAGCACAAAAAAGGATATAACAATCTGAAGAAGGTCTAAGATTCATGTTGGACAACATGAAGAAGAATAACTTAAGAATTACTGGCATTCCAGAACAAGAAGAATCACATAAGTTCACAGAGAAAACAGTTGAAGAACCGCTGGAAGAAATTTTCTCTAACATCCTGAAAAGTGAAAAGATGAACATTCAAGAAGCTCAACGAACCCCTGGAAGGATAGACCCCAAAAGAGAATCACCAAAATATATTATAATTAAGCTCTCCTAAATCAAAGATGAGTAGACACTTCTGAAAGTAGCCAGGGACAAGAGAAGTATCACATACAAAAGCAAGCAAGTCAGATAAAGCTTGGTTCTCTCATCAGAAACCATGCAAGCAAGAAGGCAACGGGGAGACCTATAAAAAATCCTGAAAGAAAAAAAACTTGCCAACCAAGAATCCTTATCCAGCAAAGCTATCAATCAAATATGATGGTGTAATCAAAAGATTCCGGGATAAACAGAAGCTAAGGGATTTTGCCAAAGCCATCCCTGCACTACAAAACATCCTAAAGGGAGTTCTGTGGACCGAGAACCAACAGGAAGAGACAACAACCAGAGATTGACATACGTGGCAGCACCTCCAAGAATTATGTTAACAGAAGGAAGAATTGAGAACAAAACAAAACTATAAGAACAAACTCAGAGACTGTGGGAGGTCATTTTATGTTCAAAACATGTACAATGTAAAATAAAGTAAATATGTAGGAACAGAAATTCAGATAGAGAGAAGGTCAGGTCCATTACAGGATAAAATAGACTGCACTAAATGGAGAGAAGAGTTAATGGATGATAAGGCAGCTTCAAAGAAAATTAACACTTCACAACATATCAAGAGAATGAAAATCCAAAAAGATCATGGACACATTAAAACTATGAGGAAACTCACAAGAAAGAACACAAAAACCATGAACTCAACAAAGGAAGACAAACAGAAAAAAGAACCAGCAACACCACAAAAACAAAACAAAACATAATGGCAACAATTAATCAATACCTATTGATAATCACAGTGAATGTAAATGGATTAAATGCACCTGTTAAGAGAAAGAGGGTGGCAGAACGGATAAGAAAACAAGATCCTTCAATATGCTGTCTGCAAGAGACATATCTCACACACAGAGACAAAAACAGATTAAAAGTCAAAGGATGGAAAAAAGATACCAGGCTAATTGCAATCAACAATGAACAGGAGTGGCAGTACTAATCTCTGATAAAATAAATTTTAAGGCAAAAAACAGCATAAAAGATAAAGATGGACATTATCTCATGATGAAAGGGACAATCGAACAAGATGAAATAACGATAATAAATATCTATGCTCCCAATAAAAGTGCTTCAAAAAATTTAAGCAAACTCTAATAGATTTGAAGAAAGAAATAGATGAATCTACAATAATAGTGAGTGAATTTAATACATCACTTTCAAAAACGGACAGAACAACCAGGAAGAAACTTGATAAAGACACAGAAGAACAAAACAACACAACCAGCCAACTGGACTTCATAGATGTGTACAGAGAATTCAACTCAACAACTGCACAACACACATTCTTTTCCAGTGCTCTTGGAACATTCTCCAGAATAGACCATGTTTTAGGCCACAAAACAAATCTCCACAAATTTACAAATATCAAAATAATACAAAGAATTTTTGCAGACCACAAAGCTATCAAATTAGAAATCAACAATAGGAAGACCAAGGAAACCAAGCCAAATACATGGAAACTGAATAACACCCTACTGAAAAGCGACTTGGTAGTAGAAGAAATTGAACGTGAATTCACAAATTTCCTAGAGATAAAGGAGAACGAAAACACAACATACCAAAATCTTTGGGGTACATCAAAAGTGTTGCTGAGAGGACAATTTATTGCAATACATGTACACATCTAAAAAGAAGAAAGAACCAAAATTAACATATTAACACAGCATCTACAACAATTAGAAACAGACCAACAGAGGGAACCTGCAGCCACCAGGAGAAAATAAATAATAAAGATTAGAGCAGAAACAAATGAGATAGAAAACAGAAAAACTATAGAAAGAATCAACTGGACAAGAAGCTGGTTCTTTGAAAGAATTAACAAAATCAACATACCATTGGCAAACCTAACAAAAGAAAAGAAGGAGAAGACACAAATAACACGCATTAGAAACCACATGGGCGATGTAACAATGGAATCGAAGGAAAGTAAAAGGATAATAACAGAATACGATGGAGAGCTGTACTCCAACATATTTGAAATCTTGGCGGAGATGGATACATATTTAGAAACAAACGACCTACCTAAACTTACACACAGTGAAGTAGAAAACATGAACAGACATACAACAAAAGAAGAAATTGATCAAGTCATCAAAAGACTCCCAACCAAAAAAAATCCAGGCCCAGATGGGTTCACTGGTGAATTGTACCAAATATTCAGGGAAGAGCAGTCACCAATTCTACTCAAATTATTTCAGAAGATAGAGGAAGATTGAAAACTTCCTAATACATTTTATGAAGCAAGCATAACCCTCATACCAAAACCAGGGAAAGACGTCACTAAGAAAGAAAATTATAGACCAATAACCCTCATGAACATAGATGCAAAAATTCTCAACAAAATCCTAACCAACAGAATCCAGCAACACATCAAAAAGATAATACATCATGATCAAGTGGGATTCATATAAAGGATGCAAGGTTGGTTCAACATTAGAAAAACGATCAATGTTATCTATCAAACAAAATAACAACAACAAAAAAAGAACCACATGATCATATCAATTAGTACAGAAAAGACATTTGACAAAACCCAACATCTATTCCTGATAAAAACACTCAACAAAGTAGGAATTGAAGGGCAATTCCTCAACATAATTAAGAGCACATATACAAAACCAATAGCCTAGATTACTCTCAATGGAGAGAAACTGAAAGACTTCCTTCTGAGAACAGGAACCAGACAAGGATGCCATTTGTCACCATTCCATTCAATATTGTGCTGAAATACTTAGCAAGAGCTATACAGTAAGACAGGGATATTAAATGCATCCAAATTGGCAAAGAGGAAGTAAAACTCTCCATATTTGCAGACTATATGATCCTATATGTAGAAAACCCTGAAGACTCAGTAAAAATCTACTAGAACGCATTGGAAGATTCAGCAAAGTGATAGGATATAATATCAACATACAAAAATCAGTTGGATTCCTCTGTACCAAAAATGACAGCATTGAAAAAGACATTAGGAAAGCAATACCGTTTACAATAGCCACCCAAAGGATGAAATCTCTAGGAATAAATGTAAGGAGAGAAACAAAGGTCTTATACAAAGAAAACTACAAAACACTACTGCAAGAAACCAAAAGAGACTTACAAAAATGGAAGAATGCTCCTAGATAGAAAGACTTAATATTGTGAAAATGTCAACACTGCCCAAAGCAACTTAAACATATAATGCAATCCCAATCCAGATTCCAACAACATTCTTCAAAGAGATGGAAAAAACAATTACAAACTTTATATGGAAAAAAAAAAGAGACCCAGGATAAGCAAAGCACTGTTTTAGAAGAAGAATAAGGTTGGAGGCCTCTCACTTCCTGATTTCAAAATTTACTACATGGCTAGAGTGGTCAAAACAGCTTGGTATAGGTACATTGAAAGTTATATAGCTCAATGGACCAGAATCGAGCTGCTGACATCTTTGCTCTTCAACACTTTAAAAAGGTCTTGTGCAGCAGATTTGCTTAATGCAATAGTGAGATTGGCCCAGGATCAGGCAGCATTTCATTCTGTTGTGCATCTAACAACAACATCTAACAACAACATCTAACAACAGCAACAATTTTCCCCCAATCATTGATCTTACTTTAACATCAGACAATAAGTGTTGTAATTCGATCACTGTTACAATAAGGCTATGGGTTTGGTTTCTGGCAAAACACTTCTACAAGAAATAGAGCTCTCAGACTTCTGGCACTTCCCTGACCAGGCAGCACAGGTAGGTCAGGCTCCGGAGAAAACGAGGGGGGGGGTATCACACAAAGGAGGCCCCCGTCTATTAGACAGACAGCCTTTGAGCAAACATAAGACTTTATGTTTCAACATTCTGAACTTGCTTTTTTAAAAGACCGAATTGCTGAGGAATTACAGGCAATTTGAGCTTTCGCTCCTGCTCTGGCGACTGCCTCCGCCCCCTGCAGAGTTTAGAGTGCAGGAGCTGGAGCAAGTCCTTTCAGAAAGCGGGTGCTTCCAGAGGAGAGGAAGCATAAATGAGCAAAGCCGCAGAAGCTGACATAGACCTTCTCAAAGTGGTCTCCTAGCCATAGTAAGCATACCCACGGTAAAGAGAGACAGAAAATGGAATTTTTGACATCATTAGACAGAGACACCACCTGCCTGCAGCCACTCCACTGCCTCGGCCTAGGCTAGCCCTCTGCCCAGCCTCTGAGGCTCAGCCCCACCCAAGGTCTAAGGCCCGCCCACTGAGGCCCAGGCCAGCCCCCGGCACAGGCCTGCCCACTGAGGCCAAGGTCCTCCCAAGGCCCAGACATGTGCACTGAGGGCAAGGCCTACCCTGAGCCCCGACCTGCCAACAGACCAGCCGCAGAGGCCCAGGCCCACCAAGGCCCATGTTGTCAGTCTTGCAGTGTTCTGATTTTATTTTTTTCTTTGGTGTTGGGTAATTGGTGCACTCACTCTTTGCCCACCTCCATTCTGGTGAATAGATGTAGGGCCTCACTGCAGGTGGTTTCTTCTGCCAAGAATCTGCATAGACACTCAGCCCAAGCTGAGAAACTAATGTGTCTCCCTTTTGGGTTGCTTTTTATCACGGGTAGCAAAGTAGTCCCGCTGTAACTCTGTGGGTTAATGCGCCAGACTGGAAAGCCTTTTGAAGGGCAAGGTCGGTGGTTTGAGCTCACCAGCTGCTCCTTGGAAACCCTATACAGGGTCACTGTGGTTCAGAGTCCACTCCACAGCACTTAACAACAAGGAGAGGAGAGCAGAAGGGAATGAAAGAGAGTTAGGACACTAAAGATATACTTATATTAAGCTACAGATTTTTTCTTTTTTTCTTTTCCCTCTTTTTTTTATGCCCCTCCATTTTTTGTGATTAGAGACTGCCATATTCAACCTTGCTTTACTGGTGCTGCATTTTTTTCGTCTGTTTTTTTTTCCTCTTTCTCTTTTTCTTCTTTCTCTCATTTTTGTTTTGGTTATTGATTTTTATTTTGCTTATGTTTTCTACCCAACTGGTGTTGTTTGGCTGTTACATCGCCTCCCTTCTGCTTCTGGTGGACTCTTTGTTTCCCTATATTACACGAGAAGAGTCAGTAACTTCTGCCATATAACCAAGCTGCAATATCACTTTATAAAACACCAAAACCCAGGCAAGAACCAATACCAGCTGCCATATACCAGGGAAAAAGACAAGATTTGTGACAGTTACTCTGAGTTAAGCAATAAGAAGAGTGAAAAGGGAAGCCCACATCCTGATTACATCTTCCTGGAAGCAGTCAGAAAGCATAAAAAAATATCAAAACACATACTCAATTAAGTATTAAGGCCACAGATAAACATTAAGCATGTCCAAGAAGCAAAAACAGATGAACATATCAGCACATGTCCAGGAAAAAGATAAACTGTCTCAGACAAATGACCTAGAAGTGGACCTGGACTCCATTCTGAAAGGAGGGCAGGCATTGGAAATGCCTGAGAAAGAATTTAAAAAAATGTTTATATAATGTTTCAAAACACTTTACAATGGAGTTGAGAAAAATAAGGAAGAAGTCAGGAAAGCATTATAGGAGCAATCAAACAATATAGATACAGCATTGATAACAATCCAAAACCTACAGAAAGAGGTCCAAACGATCAATAACAAAATAACAGAAATAGAGAACACTCTGAAAGGGCAGAGGAGTAGAATAGATGAAATGGAAGGAAGAATCAGTGAGATGGAAGATAAGTCTCTCAATACCACTAAGTGAGAAGAACAAACACAAAAAAGGATAAAAAATTCAAAGGAAGGTCTAAGATTCATGGTGGACAACATGAAGAGGAATGATTTAAGAATTATTGGCATTCCAGAACAAGAAAAATCACACAAGTCCACAGATGAAATAGTAGAAGAACTGCTGGAAGAAAATTTCTCTAACATCTTGAAAAGCAAAAAGATAAACATGTAAGAAGCTCAACGAACTCCAGCAAGAGGAGACCCCAAAAGAAACTCACCAAGACATATCATAATCAAGCTCTCCAAACTGAAAGATAAGGAGATGCTTCTGAAAGCAGCAAGAGAAAACATAAGGGTCACATACAAAAGAAAGCAAGTCAGACTAAGTTCAGATCTCTCAGCAGGAACCATGCAAGCGAAAAGGCAATGAGGAGACATATATTAAACCCTGAAAGAAAAAAAAAAATTGCCAACCACACATCCTTTATCCAGCAAAGCTATCAATCAAATATGATGGTGCAATCAAAACATTCCAGGATAAACAGAAGCTATGGGACTTTACCGAAGCCAACTGTGCACTACAAAACATCCTAAAGGGAGTTCTGTGGACTGAGAACCAACAAGAACAGACAACAACCGGAGACTGACATACATGGCAGAACCTCCCTGAATTAAGTCAACAGAAAGAAGAATTGTTAACAAAACAAAACTATTAGAACAAACTCAGAGACTCTGGGAGGTCAGCCTATGACCAAAACAAGTACAATGTAAGAGAAGGTAAACACATAGAAAAAGAAATCCAGATAGTGAGAAGGTCAGGTCGATTACAGGATAAAATAGACTGCACTAAATGGACAGGAAAGTTAATGGACTAAAAGGCAACCTCAAAGAAAATTAACACTTCACAACATACAAAGAGAATGGGAATGCAAGAAGAATATGAAAACATTAAAACTATAGAGGAAATTCACAAGAAAGAACACAAAAATCATGAATTCAACAAAGAAAGACAAACAGAACAAAGAAACAGCAATACAACACACACAAAAAAAATACAAAGACAGCAATTAATCAATACCTATTGATAATCACACTGAAAGTAAATGGATTAAATGCACCTAAGAGACAGAGGGTGGCAGAATGGATAAAAAAAACAAGATCCTTACATATACTGTCTGCAAGAGACACATCTCACACAGAGAGACAAAAACAGAGTAAAAGTCAAAGGTTGGGAAAAAATATACCAAGTTAATTGCAATAAAAAGCGAACAGGAGTGGCAGTGCTAATCTCAGATAAAATAAACTTTAAGGCAAAAACCAGCATAGTAGATAAAGATGGACATTATACCATGATTAAAGGGACTATTGAACAAGATGAAATAAACATATTAAATATCTATGCTCCCAATGAAAGAGTGCCAAAATATATAAAACAAACTCTAATAGATTTGAAGAAAGAAATAGATTAATCTACAATAATAGTGGGTGATTTTTATACACCACTTTCAAAAAAGGTTGGAACAACCAGGAAGAAATTTGACAAAGACACAGTAGAACTAAAGAACACAATCAGGCAACAGGACTTCATAGATGTGTACAGAGCATTCAATCCAACAACTGCACAATACACATCCTTTTCCAGTGCCCCTAGAACATTCTCCAGAATAGACCATGTTTTAGACCACAAAACAAATCTACATAAATTTACAAATATCAAAACACTACAAAGCATCTTCTCAGAGAACAATGCTATCAAATTAGAAATCAACAATAGGAAGACCAAGGATATCAAGTCAAATACATGGAAACTGAATAACACCCTGCAAAACAGCAACTGGGTAGGAGAAGAAATTAAACATGAATTAGCAAAGTTTCTAGAAATAAATGAGAATGAAATCACTACATATCAAAATCTTTGGGACACGGCGAAAGCAGTGCTGAGAGGACAATTTATTGCAATAAACGCACACATCCAAAAAGAAAAAAGAACTAAAATTAGCACATTAACACAGCATCTACAACAATTAGAAACAGACCAAAAGAGGGAAACCACAGCCACTAAAAGAAAAGAAATAATAATGATTAGAGCAGAAATAAATGAGATAGAAAACAGAAAAACTATAGAAACAATCATTAAGACAAGAAGCTGGTTGTTTGAAAGAATTAACCAAATCGACAGACCATTGGCAAACCTAACAAAAGGAAAGAGAGAGAAGACACAAATAAGAGGCATTAGAAATCACATGGGTGATGTCACAATGGAACCAAAGGAAATCAAAAGGATAATAACATAATACTATGAAGAGTTGTACTCCAACTAATTTGAAAACTTAGAAGAGATTAATACATTTTTAGATAAACACGACCTACTAAACATACACACAGTGAAGTAGAAAACCTGAACAGACTCATAACAAAAAAAGAAATTGATCAGGTCATCAAAAGACTCCCAACCAAAAAAAGTTCAGGCACAGATAGCTTCACAGGAGAATTCTACCAAACATTCAGGGAAGAGCTGTCACCAATAATCCTCAAATTATTCCAGAATATAGAGGAGGATGGAAAACTTCCTAATACCTTTTATGAAGCAAGTATAACCCTCATACAAAAACCAGGGAAGGATATCACTAAGAAAGAAAATTATAGACCAATATTCCTCATGAACATAGATTCTCAACAAAATCCTATCCAACAGAATCCAGCAACACATCAAAAATATAATACATCATGATTAAGTGGGATTCATATCAGGGATGCAAGGATATTTCAACTTTAGAAAATGATCAACGTTATCCACCATATAAATAAGAAAAAAAAAAAAAAACCACAAGATCATATCGATTGATGCAGAAAAGGCATTTGACAAAATCCAAAATCCATTTCTCATAAAAACACTCAACAAAATACGAATTGAAGGAAAATTACTCAACATAATAAAGAGCATATATACAAAACCAATAGTCTACATTACTCAATGGAGAGAAAATGAAAGCCTTCCCTCTGCGAACAGGAACCAGACAAGGATGCCCTTTGTCACCGCTTCTATTCAACATTGTGCTGGAAGTCTTAGCAAGAGCTATATGGCAAGACAGGGAAATTAAAGGCATACAATTGGCAAAGAGGAAGTAAAACTCTCCCCATTTGCAGATGATATGATCCTATACGTAGAAAACCCCAAAGACTCAGTGAAAAAGCTACTAGACCTCATTGGAAGATTAAGCAAAGTGTCAGGGTATAAGATCAACTTACAAAAATCAGTTGGATTCCTCTATACCAAAAACGACAGTGTTGAAAAGGACATTAGGAAAGCAATACCATTTACAATAGCCACACAAAGGATAACATATCTTGGAATAAATGTAACCAGAGAAACAAAGGAATTATACAATGATAGCTACAAAACACTAATGCAAGAAACCAAAAGAGACTTACAAAAATGGAAGAATATACCATGCTCCTGGATAGGAAGACTTAACATTGTGAAAATGTCAATACTGCACAAAATAATTTACACATATAATGTGATCCCAATCCAGATTCCAATGACATTCTTCAAAGAGATGGGAAAAGCAATTACAAACTTTATATAGAAAGTAAAGAGACCCAGGATAAGCAAAGCACTGCTTAAGAATAAGAATAAGGTTGGATGTCTGTCACTCCCTGACTTCAAAATTTACTACATGGCTATAATACTCAAAACAGCTTGGTACTGGTACAATGAAAGGTACATAGATCAATGGAACAGAATCGAGAATCCAGAAATTAACGCATCTACATACAGCCAACTGATCTTTGACAAAACAACAAAATATATCACATGGGGAGGGGATAGTCTCTTCAACAGATGGTGCTGGCAGAACTGGAAAATGATATGCAAAAGATTGAAACAACACCTTCACCTCATGCCTTATACAAAAACCAACTTAACATGGATTAAGGACCTAAATGTGAATCCCAGAATTATGAAGACCATCAATTAAATACTAGGGACAAATGTGAGGGCACTAATTATGGTAATACATTGACTACAAAATATTTGGAAACCACACACACAAAAACAGATAAAATAGATGAGTGGGACAGACTAAAATTTAAAAACTATGTACATCAAAAGACTTCACCAGAAGAGTAAAAAGGGAACCAACAGAATGGGAAAAAATCTTTTGCAATGACACATCAGAAAAGGGACTAATTTCTAGAATATACAGGAAACTACAATACCTCTACAAGAAAAAAACAAACAAACAAACAAATAACCCAATTAAAAAGTGGGCACAGGATATGAACAGACACTTCACTAAGGAAGAGATCTGAGCAGCCAACGAACATATGAAGAAATTTTCACGATCACTAGCCATTAGAGAGATGCAAATTAAAACAACAATGAGATATCATCTCACACCAACAATAACAGCAAAGATGAAAAA
>NW_006408644.1:5359823-5384633 GCF_000296735.1 Chrysochloris asiatica | reverse complement strand
TATGCACAGCCTTGGAACTGCAGGGCTCTGGGGTACAGGGATTGAGTCATGGTTGGAATGGGGGAGGGAGGGGGAATGATATTAAGATGGCTGGCTGTTTTTTGAATCTTGGTTTTACTTGAATTATAGAGTAGACACTGGAGGGGGAGAGAAAGGAATAGTCAGAAACATCACCATAGAAGGCTTGTAAACCCATCTTCTGTCTATAACTGATTGGAATACCTGAAATGGGGCTACAGCATACCCAGTGAAGGAGGCTTCCTGAGGAGCCTTTACAATATATAAGACTATAGGTAGAAACCTGAACCACATCCAGATCTCCAGAGATGGGAAATTTCCACTTGAAAGGACGAGCAGAGCAGCCTGGAGCGGCTAGAAGAACAGAAGATAATTCTTGAAAGACAGACCTACAGGAAAAATACAAAACAATAGAGGCAGATGGACTGTCACTACAAGAACAAACAAATAGCTTCCCCATGAAACATCAAGGCATGTGGTCGGATCCCCTCAATGCAAACCCCCTTCCAAGACTAAGACTCAATGCAAATACACGCTCTGATTGCTGACCACAGGCATCACCGATAGGGGGAAGTGGGGTAAAAGCAGCAATGAAGCGGCAATCTAAGCTCTACAATGTTTGGTGGGCTTCTGTGGAACCAGATGGGGACCTGGTTGGCCAACGGTGTGAGGAGATCTGGGGACTCTTGGGCCACAGAGAACTCGAGTGGAGAGTGGAACTACTGGCTGATGGGAAGAGAGGGCATGTGCACAAGAACACCCATACTTGCAGATGGTACCCACGTGACCTGGCCAGGATGATTGGATGATCAGAGCTCAACCAGGAGAAGAAAGAAGAGGAAAAAAAGAGTTATCTGATACAATTTGATTAATTTGACCTACACCTACGGATGCAGTGACTCACAAGAGGGAACAAATCCTTACAGCAAGAAACATTCCCACCCCCTCCACACACAGAGTAGACAGAGATGAGCAACTTGGACATTGGATACCCAATTTGGGGGCCGGGGACTACAAAGGCAAGAAATGACTGGCTTACAAGCTTTCAAGAGGGAACCTAGAGCTAGAGGGCATGGAGGAAGGCAGAATCTCCAGTGAGTTCTATCCAATCTGTCTAGGCGGAGCTGATGAAATGAAATGCAGATGGGTCACCTATGATACTACAGTGAATAATTCTTATCAGGTCTGTTTGTGAGGGTTGGAAATGTAAGGGTAGATGTTTTGTAGCAAGGAAGGGAGTGATTAATTCTCCAGTCTATGAGCAGAGGTCTCTGTGACCATCAACGGAGAAGAGCCGAGAGCGGGACCCTACCCAGAGAAGCAGCAGTTCTTGAGATAGAGGCAAAGACGATGATGTGGAGTGAAGAAGTGGCTGGGGACTTTGCATTCAGAAAGGGACTGTGTGCTGAAGACTGGAGGGGGGGGGAGTGTAGGGGGCTGGTTTGTAGGGTATACCCTTTGGTCGGTTGATGATGCATGGAGGGGATAGGAACCATGACAATGAAACGATATACGATGGAATGAATGTAAAACCAAAGTTCTCTCTTATAAACTATCATATAATTCACAATAATACAGAAAGAAAGAAAGAAAGAAAGAAAGAAAGAAAGAAAGAAAGAAAGAAAGAAAGAAAGAAAGAAAGAAAGAAAGAAAGAAAGAGAAAGAAAGCTCGTTTTTAGGGCACAGGTAAAAACTTTTAATTATTTTATGTGGTTTTTGAACTGTGATTCTGAAACCCTAAATATATATATCTCCTTACTAAATATATCTCCACTTTTTATGCTGTAAATAGGACAGACCAATCAGCTTGTTTTGAGCTCATCAAACACTCCTGGGAAACCCTATGCAGATTCACTAGGATTTGGAACCGATTCGATGGCACTAACAACAACAACATAATACATATATTCAGAAAACCTTCTCCCAAGGAAACAACTCACATGGATGTACAGGTTGACAAGTTCCAAGTTCATGGATCAGATGGCAGACTGGAGACTTTTACTGAACTGAAGTACCCGTGGGAGCTAGTTACCCATGATTCGCAGATAAGATGACAGACTTCTGACTCACAGACTACAGAGTCTAAATATTTCCAGGACTGGTAGGCAATCCAGATGGAATATTTCTATAAGCTGATACAGTGCTGGAGCCATCACTCATCTCTGCCAAGAAATTTGGAAAACAGTTACTGGGCCAACTAACTGGGAGAGATCTATATTTGTACCTATTTCATAGAAAGGTAATCTAACAGAATTCAGAAATCATTGAACTATAAAATTAATATAACATGCAAGTAAAATTTTGTTAAAAATACTTTAAAAATTGTTGCAGAAATACATCAGCAAGGAGCTGCCAGAAATTCACACCAGATTCAGAAGGGTCCATCAGGTGGATCTTGGCTGAAAGCATAGAATACCAAAAAGCTCTTTACTTGTGTTTTATTAACTAGGCAAAAAGTATTTGACTGTGTGAATCAAAACAAATGATGGATACCATTGAGAAGAAGGGGAACTCCAAAAAAAGGGGATACTGAATGGTTTACAATCAGGGACAGGGTTATATCCTTCCATCATAGTTACTCAATCTGTATGCAGAGCAATTAATCTGAGAAGCTGAATTATATAAAAAAGAATGTGGCTTCAGGTTTGGAGAAAGACTCAACAACCTGTGATATGCTGATGACACAACTTTGCTTGCTAGAAGTGAAGATAACTTGAAATACTTACTGATTAAGATAAACATATACAGTCCAGTATGGATTGCACTCATTGTAAAGAAAACAAAAATCCTAAGAACTGTACCAATAAATAATATCATGATAAATGGAGAAAAGATAGAAGTTGTCAAAGACTCTATTTTAATTCAATCCACAATCAACACTCATGGAATATGCAATAGAACGCTTTAAAGTGTTAAAGAGCAAAGATATCAATCACATTGAGAACTAAGGTACACTTGACTCAAGCCATGTTTTCAATAATCTCAAATGTTTGTGAAAGTTAGGAAGTGAATGGGGTAGAATCATTGACACATTTGAATTCTGTTGTTGGTGAAGATTATGGAAATTACCATGGACTTAGAAAGAACAAGCAAATATGTCTCAGATGAAATGAAGCCAGAATGCTCTTTGCAAGCGACGGTGGTGAAATTTCAAATCACACACTTTGGAGATGTTTTCAGGAGGCACCAGTGTCTAGGAAAGGATATAATGCTTGGCAAAGTAGAGTGTCAGAAAAAAAGAAGACCTCTAGTGAGATGAATTGACATAATGGTTGCAACAATAGGCTCGCTCAAACATGACAACTGTGAAGATGGTACAGGACCTAGCAGTGTTCCATTCTGCTGCATGTAGTGTCACTAAGAGTAATAAAGGACTCAATGGTCACTAATTACAACACAGCAGGCTGCTGACTCAAGTCCAGAGAATGAGAGGTCAGATGACTAGGCACATGCATGATCCTGATCCAGCAAAAAGCAAGAGAGTTTTTCCAGAGTGTCCACATATATTGGAAGCAGCACATTCTTCCGATCAAACCCTCTTTCAATTGTTTGACTATTCATTGTAGATTTCGTCATGGGAGTATTTATGTTATACCATATCTCATTATGGAGGAGGATTACATCATTACTGCCAAACCACTGTTAATCATGCCCAGTCAAGTTGACAGAACCTTAACCATCACAATGTTAGGCTAGAAAGCAATCCTTAATAGACTTAAAAACATAGAAATACTACCAAGCAATTTTTTCCAGGTCACAATGCTATAAAAATAGCAAGCAACAACAGGAAAACTAAGAAAAAATATCAAATTCATGAAAACTAATTAACACCCTGCTTTAAACTTGAGTAATAGAATAAACAAAAAATGGGAAAAAAATGATTCAAATGAGAATGAAAACACAACCTAGTAAAATCATTGATACAGAAAAAGCAGTGCTCAATTTAAAGCAAGAAACACATCAAAAAAGAACAAAATCAACACCTTGACCCAACATTTCCAACAATTAGAAAAAGAATACCACAACCAACAAAGCCTATAGTCACCAAAATAAATGAAAGAATAAAGACTAATGAAGGAATAAATGAAACAGAATGATCAAGTCAGTTGATAAACCACTGGCAAATTTAACAAAGGAAAGCAAGAGGAAGATACAAACAACATGAATAAAAAATGTAATAGGTTTTGTTACAACGTGATCAACTGACATAAAAACGATAATAAGAAAATACTGTGAACAATTACATTATGACAAATTTGAATATCTAGAAGAATTAGACACATTTCTAGAAATACAATACGTACCCAAAATAAAACAATTTGAGGTAGAACATTTGAACAGATGCATCACAAAAACAAATAATAATAAAAAGAAAAATTAAACAAGTGCTAAACACCAACCCATCCCCCAATGCTCAGCCACCACCACCACAAAAAACCCTGGTCTAGATGGATTCACTGGCAAATTCTACCAAACATTCAGAGAAGATCAGGCACCAATTCTATTCAGACTATCAGGGAATACAGAAAAAGATGGCACACACCTGAACTGATTCTTTGAAGCAAGGACAACCTTGATAATAAAATCAAGTAAAGATACCGTGTGTATGTTATTTGCGTATAGTCCTAGTGTGGTGCTGTAAAATAAACACTGGGCTGCTAACTGTAAGGTTGACATTTCAAACCCACCAGTCATTACTTAGAAATGATGTTGTTGTTGGTTGTGGTCTACCAATCGGTTCCAACTCATAGTGACTCTGTATAGGGTTTTCGAGGTTGTAAATCTTTACAGGAGCAAAAGGCCTCATCTTTCTCCCAAGGAACACCTGGTGGGTTCAAACTGCCAACATTATGGCCCATAGTCCAGTGCTTATCCTACAATACTATGGAAGCATATTCTCCTATGTATATTACTGTTATTGTTAAGTGCCATTGAGTCAGTTCTAACTCATAGCGACCCTGTTTAGGGTTTCCAAAGAGAGACTGGTGGGTTTGATTCACTCTTGATTGTAGGTTAGTAGTTCAGTGCTTATCCCACAAAGCGCTAAAATAGTGTGTGTGTGTGTATATATATAGTATAGTAGTTAGGAATCGGGCTGCGAAACTTAAGGTCAGCAGTTAGAAACTACCAGACGCTTCCCGGGAGAAAGATGAGGCTTTCTACTCCCGTCAAGATTTGCAGCCTTGGAAACCCTGTACAGGGTCGCTATGGGTCAGAATTGACTCGACGGCACTTAACAACAACTATATATATTCATAACCACCCCCACTAATGCAGTGGATTATGAGTTAGGTTGCTTATCGCAAGATCAGTAGTTCAAATGTACCAGTTGCTCCGTGGGACAAAGATGAAACTTTCTGCTCCCATGTAGATATACAGCCTCGAAGACCCTATACAGGGTCACTGTGAGCCAGAACCAACTTGATGGCACACTACACCTATATATATATATATGGAGTCCTGATATGACACTGTAGGATAAGCACTGGAACAGAAAGTTAATTTGAACCACAGGGTCAGTGGTTCAAACTCACCAGCCACTCTTTGGAAACTCTACACAGGGTAATTGTGAGCCAGAACCGACTCAGTGGCACTTATATATGTTGTTGTTGTTAGGTGCTATCGAGTTGGTATCAACTCATACCAACCTTATGCACAACAGAACGAAACACTGCCCAGTCCTGGGCCAATCTTGGAATTGTTGCCACGCTTGAGCCCATTGATGTTGCCACTTTGCCAATCCGGGAGTCTTCCTTTCTTTCTCTGACCCTCCACCTTACCAATCATAATATCCTTCTCCAACGACTGGTCCCTCCTGACAATATGACTGAAATATGAGGGACAATGTATGGCAAGGAGCACTCTGGATGTACTTCTTCCAACATAGATCTGTTTGTTCTTTTGGCAGCCCAAGGTACTTTCAATATTCTCCTCCAACACCCTAACTCAAATGCATCAATTCTTCTACTATCTTCCTTTTTCACTGTCTGATTTTCTCATGCTTATGAGGATACTGTGAAAAAAAAAATATATATATATATATATTTCATGTGTGGCACTGTAGGGTATATATTATGTAAGTCAGATCCACCCCATAGCCACCAACTTCACGGTTCAAGCTTACCTTGCAGTCCAGTACATTAAACCACAATGCCACACCAGGACACGCTCTCTCTCTCCATATATATGTACATTGTTGTAGTCAAGTGCTGTTAAGTGGATTTTGACCCATTAGGGACCCTGTATAGAGTTTCTGAAGTGAGACTGGTGAGCTTGAACCACTGACCTTAGCTTGTGGTTCAAACCGACTTACAGACCAGTGCATTAACCCACAGCATACACCAGGACTCTCTCTATATCCATATCCATATCTATATCTCTGTGTGTGTGTGTTTATTATGGTGTGATGTAGCATAACTAAAAAAAGATAAACAGCAGAACAAAAGCAAAATGTCTTGGATCTCCCACAAATTAAATATTTATGCACATCAAAAACTTCACCAAAAGAGTAAAAAAGGAATCCACAGACTAAGAAACATCTTTAGCAGTGGCATATTTGATAAGGCACTAATCTCAAAATCTTATAGAAAATTCCAACACTTCAACAACAAAAAGACTAACAATCCAATTACCAAATGGACAGAGGACATGAACAGACACTTCACCAAAGAAGACACTCTTGTGACCAACAAACATATGAAGAAATGCTCATGAATATTAGTCATTGGTGGTGGTGGTAGTTGTGTGCCATCAAGTCGGTTTTGACTCCTAGTGAACATATATAGGTTTTCTGAAGCTTTAAATCTTTACAGGAGCAGAAATCCTTCTGAAGAGGGACTCATTAGTCATTTTTGTTAAATTCCATGGAGATGATTCCAACTCATAGTGACACTGTGTAGCATTTCTGAGGAATGACTGGTGAGTTTGAATTGCTAATAATTTTGTTAGCAGTCCAGTGTTTATCCTGAAGTGCCACACCATCATTAGTAACAAAGTTAAAAACAAACATAAAACAACAAATGCTGGTGAGGGTATAGGGAGATTGGAGCCCTCATACACTGATGGTGGGACTGTAAAATTGTGAAACCACTGTGAACAATGGTATGTGCTTCCTTAAAGAGTTTGAGATAGGAAAATCATACTATCCAGTAATCTACTATATAAGGTATGTATTCTAGAGAAATAAGATAATTGATGTATCTCTGCACTTAAACCATTCAGTAACTATGCAAAAGCTTTCAATTGTGTAGACCATGACAAACTATAAATAGTGTTGCGAAGAATGGGCATTGCAGAGTGCTTAATTGTGCTCATGAGGAACCTGAACATAGACCAAGAGGCAGTCATTCGAACAGAACAAGGGGTCTCTGAATGCATTACAATCAAGAAAGGTGTGTGACAGGATTGTGTTCTTCCACCATGCTTATTCAATCTATATGCTGAGCATACTATGAGTCGAAAACAACTTGACAGCACTTAATATCATCAATAACTAATGGAAGCAGCAGCCAAAGAAAAGAAAAGAAAACAACAGAAATGGTGTTCTCACAAGAACTTGTTAAACTGTTCAAGAGCAAAAATAACATTTTGAGGGCTAAGGTGCACCTGATCCAAGTCATGGTATTTTCAATCGCCTCATATGTATGTGAAAGATGGAGTAAGGAAGATCATAGAAGAATTGAAGCATTGAGTTCTTATTTGAGCTATTATGTTAGAGAAGAATATTGAATTACCCTATTTTCCAGAAGGACAAACAAATCTGTCTTGGAAGAGCTACAGCTAGAATGCTTCATAGAAGCACCTAACAAACACAGCAACAGCAAAAATCTGTCCCATTATGTGATAACATTTGATTAAATAGAACCATCATTAACTGAGATGAAAATGTTGCAAAATACATGAAAGGATGCTTTCACTTACTTTGGGTTTGGGAATGATTTCAACACTGAAATATTTCACTCAGGTGTTGAAACGAAGTATAAACAACAATAAATGATCTGAGGCCAAGGCTAAGGGCTGGCTAGTTTCCAAGTCTTAGATTCACCGCTTAGAACAAACGTTCTTAAGAGTTTTGTACATTGATTCACTGAAAGATGTCTATTTTTCTCTGGAGCTCCTACTCTGATGGGGGAAAATTTTGAAAAATTATAAAAAAATTATTTTAAAAAAAGTTTATATACACCTCTCTATCTATCATCCATTGATTTCTCTTGATGTTGTTAAGTGCCGTCCAGTCTGTTCCATTTCATAGACAGCCTGTATAGGTTTTCTGAGGGGATACTGATAGGTTTGGACCACTGGCCTTGAAGTGAGCAATCCAGTGCTTACGCTAATACCAGGAGTTAGCTTCTACTATTTTCCCTCAATTTTTGTCTTGCTTTCATCTTTGTTTGTCACTGAGCTTTACTGCATGGTCACCCATTCATATCACAACCCTCTCTACACTTCTTTTGGATTTGCAATGATTGCACGTAACTCAGACACCATACTAACAGTCCTAATATTTATTAGTAGGCTACAATATAGGCTCAGAAAATGATCAGGTTACAGTGGTTCTTTCTAGTCAGTTTCTCATACATACCCAAAGGACACACCACTCCACCATAAGCCTCAGCCTGAAGGCAGTCCACTCTAGCTCCATGGGTAAGAAACCTAACACCCACACTTAAGTGACTGGAGCCACTCCACTCTATAAGCAAGCTCCCTCTGTGGACTGGAAAGTCCACTGCTTTGTCTTGTGCTCTGGTTCTTGGTTCTGCTGCTGCCCCTCTGCTACTCCTCTGGTGTCAAACATTACACCAGGATTTAACTTCTACTATTTCCCTCCCTTTTCGTCTTACTTTTCTCTTTGCTTGCCACTCAGCTTAACTGGTTATATTGCAGGGTAAGTATAAGTCCATCTTCTTTCTTTGTTTTCAAATAATGGGTTGCATGTAATATGTTTTTGTTTAGTGCCATGAAATTAGTTCTGATGCATAGCAATCATGTATGGAGTTTCTGAGGACCCACTGGTGGCTTTCAAAAACCGGCCTTGTGGTTAGCAGTCCAGTGTTTATTAGCAGTCCAGGATTTAGCTTCTACTATTTCCCTCCTTTTTTATCTAACTTCTATCTTTGATTGTCACACAGATCAACTGCTTCTATTGCAATGATACTTTCAAAGGCAGAGCCATTTGATGCACAAACTTATTAGTTGTGCAAATTCTAAGGAAATGGTGCCACCATTCTCATTTAAATTTAATAAGGAAATGTTCTTTATGATATTAATTGCTTGATGCAGGGGAAATTTTAACCTATGGAATTTTCTTCTGAAAGTCGTTTGAAAAGAGGTTATTTATTTATTTATTTATTTACCACGGAAACAGACTAATTAAGATAATTCATGCTCCCCTCCCCTCCATGTAGCATTTGCTTTTCATAGTCATCCAACTTCCACTTTCTACCCCATTATTTTCTTCAACTTGTTGCATTCACAATAGTCTTCTAATTTTTGACTTTGAGAGAATTAGTATGTCCATTAAGAATGAAAACTGCACTCCTCTGTTGTATTAAGTATCTTGGGGAATTTACCAAATTCCTGTTTGCTGCCTGAAAATGACTGAGTCATGTTAAATCTGCTGAATTGTATGACAACATACTGGTCTGCCTGTCATATCACTTCTTAAAGGTGGCTGTATTCATGAGATAGGTTAATGTAGGGAAAGTTGATTTATGAACCTTGGTGAGTCTTCAGGTTCAAAATACTGAGTTGTCCAATTCTATGGAATAGTGTATTACTACATAGAATTTTGAGTTCTACTCCTAATTGCACTTACTTGGCGAGATGATAATTCATTCTTGAACCATTAATTTATCACTTACAACATGCTTGGAACTTGCATTGTTAAGTCTAAAGGAGGGGTTCTATTCTCCAAGAGTATAAACATAAGGGTTCTCTGGCTAAGATACATATTTCAGCTACCTGAGGAAATTTTAAATGCATTTAAACCTGGGACTCATCCTTAGAGAGTCTGATTTTAGTAGGCAAAATTGTGGACATTTAGATTTTTAAAGTTCACGAGATGATGCTAATGTTCAAATAAGTTTGAGCTCTGCCAGTTTAGGGCAGTGGTTTCCAAGTGAGATCCCCACTAAAAATACAAATTATTGGGCCTGATTATTAGCTTTCTATATTAGAAACTCTAGGGACAGCATATTGAAGCATCTTGTTTTCTTATCCATTCTGCCACCCCCCATCTCTTAACAGGTGCATTTATTTTGTTTACATTCAGTGTAATTATCGATAGGTTTTGATTAATTGCTGCCATTATGGGTTTTTTTTTGTGTATGTGTGGTGTTGCTGCTTTCTTGTTCTGTGTGTCTTCCTTTGTTAAGTTCATGATTTTTGTGTTCTTTCTTGTGAGTTTCCTCATAGTTTTAATGTTTCCATGTTCTTTGATTTTCATTCTCTTGATATGTTGTGAAGTGTTAATTTCTTTGAGATTGGCTTATAGTCCATTAACTTTTCTATCCATTTAGTGCAGTCTATTTCATCCTGTAATCTACCTGACCTTCTCACCATATGGGTCTCTGTTGTTACGTGTTTACCTTCTTTTATATTGTACTTGTTTTAATCAGAGACTGACCTCCCAGATTCTCTAAGTTTGTTCTTATAGATTTGTTCTGTTCTTGACTCTTCCTTGTGTCGACTTAATTCTGAGAGGTGCTGCAACATATGTCAATCTCTG
Organism: Chrysochloris asiatica; assembly: GCF_000296735.1. Taxonomy (NCBI): domain Eukaryota; kingdom Metazoa; phylum Chordata; class Mammalia; order Afrosoricida; family Chrysochloridae; genus Chrysochloris; species Chrysochloris asiatica. The sequence continues at coordinate 5,373,889 of NW_006408644.1, read as the reverse complement.
GTTGTTATCTGTTCTTTTTGGTTGTCAGTCCACATAACACCCTTTAGGATGTTTTGTAGTGCAGGGATGACTTTGGCAAAATCCCTTAGAGTATGTTTATCTAGGAATGTTTTGATTACACCATCATATTTGATAGGTTTGCTGGATAAATGATTCTTGGTTGGCAATTTTTTTCTTCAGGGTTTTATATATGTCTCCCATTGCCTTCTTGCTTGCATGGTTTCTGCTGGGAGATCTGAGCTTAATCTGACTTGCTTGCCTTTGTATGTGATACTTCTGTTTTCCCTAGCTGCTTTCAGAAGTGTCTCCTTATCTTTCATTTTGGAGAGCTTGGTTATGATCTGTCTTGTTGATTTTCTTTGGGGTCTATCCTTCCTGGGGTTTGTTGAGCTTCTTGTATGGTTATCTTTTCACTTCTCAGGATGTTAGAGAAATTTTCTGCTAGCAGTTCTTCAACTATTTCTTCTGTGGACTTGTGTGATTCTTCTTGTTCTGGAATGTCAATAAGTCTTAAGTTATTCCTCTTCATGTTGTTCAACATGAGTCTTAGACCTTCTTCAGGTTTTTTCATCCTTTTTTGTGTTTGTTCTTCTATCTTAGTGGTATTGAGAGATTTGTCTACCAGCTCACTGGTTCTGCCTTTCATCTCATCTATTCTACTCCTTCGCCCTTTCAGAATATTGTCTATTTCTGATATTCTGTAAATGATCGTTTGGACCTCTTTCTGTAAGTTTTGCATTGTTTCCAATGTTGTATCTATCTTATTTGATTGCCCCTTTATCACTTTCCTGACTTCTTCCTTATTTTTCTTAACTCCATTGTTAAGTGTTTTGAAACATTTAATAATCATTGTGTCTGAATTCCTTCTCAGGCATTTCCAAAGCCTGCCCTACTTCCAGAATGGAGTCCAGGTCTACCTCTAGTTCATTTGTCTCTGTCATTTTATCTTGTTTCTAGACATGTGCTTAAATGGTCATGTACTTTTGCTTCTTGGACATGTTTAGTGTTTATCTGTGGTCTTATTACTTAATTGAGTATGTGTTTTGATATTTTTTATGCTTTCTGATTGCTTCCAGGAAGATGTGATCAGGATGTGGGCTTCCCTTTTCACTCTTCCTACTGCTTAACTCGGAGTAACTTTCACAAGTGTTATTTGTTTCCCTAGTACATGGCAGTTGATGTTGGTTATTGCCTGAATTTTGGTGTTTGATAGATTGTGATTGGAGCTTGGCTATATGGCAGCAGTTGCTTACTCTTCTTGTGTAATATGTGGAGAGAAGGTGTCCTCCAAAGGTAGAAGTGGGAGCATAAAACAGCAGAACAGTACCTGCAAAAAAAAAAAAAAAAGAGAGAATAAAACCAAACTAATAATAACCAAAAACAAAAACAGCAACAACAAAACATAGACTGAACACTGCCATCTATAGTCATGGAAAAAGAAGAGGAGGGAGAGAAGAAAAAAAAAAATCTGTAGTCTAATATGAGTATGACTTTAATGTCCTCTCTTCAACTTCTTGCTTTCAAAGCTGCCTGAGAGATTTCAAGATGCCAGTGTTTGTTGTTATGCTATACCTCAGGCTTTTATTTAATTTTTGGCCTGTTTTGTTTTTAAACTTTCTCTTCCTCTCTACAACCCTGTCCTGCCCTTTCCTGTATTAAAAAACAAAACAAAAAACAAACAGACAGAAATAAAATGTTCAGGGCCTGCTCTTGAGCTGAGTATCTGTGCTCATGCCTGGCAGAAGAAGCTACAATTGTTGAGGGTGGAGGGTGTCCACTCACTCAGGCTCCCCCTCTAGTCACCAGAATGTTGTTGTTGTGAAGTGTTATCGAGTCAGTTCCGACCCATAGCAACCATGTATAGGGTTACCGAGGAGTAGATGGTGAACTTGAATCACCGACCTTACAATTCAAACGGATTTGCAGTCTAGCGCATTAACCCATAGCACCACACCAGTAACTAGAATGGAGGTGCGCAAACAGTGGGTGTGCCAATGACCAGATACCAAAAAAAGAAAATCAGAACTAAGCAAAACTGACAAAGTGTATTGTCCACCTTTGCTCCAAGATTCCTGCAGCATTTTTCCTTGGTGTTCCTGCTCCCCTCCTTGGTCTTGCCATTTGGTCTTGCCTCCGAGCCTTCTAGACTCAAAAGTACACAATTTATTACTTCAGCCTCAAGTTCCACAAGCTATAAGCTTTCAATCTTTAAAAATATTCCTATCTCTGTGGTTCCGAGTTTTGGAGCTCTGCCCTGTATCTGCTTTGCCTGGTATTCTGTGGTATGGCTGACGGCAAACTTCACTGCACCTCCACCCTAGCCGCCATTGAATGGTTCTTTTTAGAGACATAGATCCATCCAAAATTTGTGCAACTAATGCAGCTTAATTTGATAAAAAGTTCAGTTTTGTTTACTTTAAGAATTAACTCATTTTCCTGTACTTGAGATACTGAATAAGCAACATATGGGATCATTCAAACATTATTTTTGTATTTTACACCCAGGAAATTTCATATTTTAACAGGAGACCTCTTCTCCTTAATAACAATGTTGATCGGGAAGTAAGAATACTCTGACATCATATTGGAATGAAAGCCCAGTATAACACCCTTGATCATTTCCGTTTAGTAACTTGTGGTGTCGCACTGTTTGTTAAAGCACTAGACCACAAGTTCAGTTTGAACAGCAAGGTAAGAAGTCCAAACTTATCAGCCACTTCTTGGAACCCTATACAGGGTTGTTATGAGTCAGAATTAACTTGATGACACCTAACAACAATAAGTACTCATATTATGACTGTCTGACTAATAGACAACTCCAAGTGTCCTTTAATGTTATGTAAATTTGCCCTCATTTTGAAACCACTAAACTAGTACCTACTTGCAACAAATTCTTCATCACAATCACTTTCATTTGCTGCACAAGCAGCTTTTAAATAATTGAAATTTTTTTGAGATTTTCTTGTGCTAAAGAAAGCTAAATAAGAACTATATGCACTGGTGACTCAGCCTTCATTTCTGAAGGGTCTGGGCCATTAATACCCATGTTTGAAAAGACTTTCTGTAGTTTACCATTGACTTAAACTGCAAGGCATGGCAGTACCAAAAGACATCCTAAGGAATCTCCTGAATTGCCTACATATTCAGCTTTATCTTCATTGTTGTTGTGGTGGTTGAGTATCATTGAGTCGGTTTAGACTCATAGCCACACTATATAGGGTTTCCGAGAGACTGATAAGTTTGAACCACTGACCTTGTGGGTCAAGCTGACCTTGAGATCAAGTGCCTATCCTATAGAAATTTGATTTCCTCTTTGTATTTAGGATCATTCACAGCCTTTGTGGTGTAGTGAATTATTTAATGTCTCTTGTAGCATTAGTCTTTACAATTCCCATCAAACAATGTGCTTGCCTTGGTGAATCTGGCTAAGAGAAGGTAGGAGAAGATGCTGGCAGGATTATACGATTCAGTTGTGAGTGGTTAACAGGGTTAACTGTAATTGTGAAATCCTTGATCTCTGATGTATATGAAATGAGCTATCTCAGATGCAGAAATGGTTTATGTGGAACTCACTACCTTCAAAGAAGAAAAGCCAGGAGTGAAGTGAATCATTTGGACCCAGAGATCCTCACACATTAAACCTCCTTGAACCGGTGACAGAATGTTGTGACACAAGAGGTGAGGTAGAGTTGCTGCAGCAGCATAACAAAGAACCACAGCCTGAAACAGCCCTAAGGAACAAATAAGGACCCCTCAATTTAGTAGCAAGTAACTCAAAAACGTCTCTGTATATCATCATTCATTGCAGCATAGTTAAGTATATCAAAAAATGTGGAAATAACCCAAGTGCTCATCAGATGAACAAAATACTGTATAGACATGCAGTGAAATATTATTCAGCCATAAAGATAAATTAAGTTCTGATTCATGCTAGGACATGGGTGAACCTTAAAAGCATTCTATTTAATAATAAAGTATGTGAGACACAAAAGCATAGATATCACTAAATAATATGTACATGAAATATTTAGAATAGGTAAGTACATAGAGATCAAACATTATTATGTTTAAAAGAGGCTTGGAGGAGGGGGAAATGAGGAGGTATTGCTTATGTGGTACTGAGTTGAGGTACTGAATTGAGGGTGATTAAAAATTTGGAAATAGATAATAGTGGATAATGTCACAGAATTTTACATGTGAAAATGATTGAAATGGCACATTTTTTTTGTTACAAATATTCACCATAATTAGAAATTAAAACATAAAATTATTAAAAAGGCAAGATAAGAAAATTATTAAAAGCAGGAGGTGCCATGGCTCCATATTCCTGAATATGCACTTCTTTTGTTTGTTAGGTTTTAAATCATTGCAGGAATAAAAAACCTCGTCTTTCTCCTGCAGAGTGGCTAGAGAGCACAAATTGCCATATGTGTGTGTATATATATATATATATATATATTTGTTATTATGTGCCGTGGAGTCGGTTCTGACTCATAGCGACCCTGTATAGGTTTCCATGGCTGTAAATCTTTATGGGAGCAGAAAGGCTCATCTTTCTCCTGTGGAACAGCTGGTAGTTTCAAACCGTTGACCTTGCGGTTCACAGCCCAATTCATAACCACTGCACTACCAGATATATATACTTCTCCATATTCTTTTTTAAAAACGTTTTTGTTGTGAATTGAGTGAAAGTTTACAGGGCAGATCATCATCTTTGCATTCAACAAATCATATACTTTGTTTCATTACAATGATTATAATCCCCTCCATGTACCATCAATTAACAGTATTTCTCTCTATTCATTTTAGCTCTTAAAACAGCAACAACAACAACAGAAACACTCAGATATATATAACAATTTGAACCACCAAAGGGCAAATTCTGAAAGTCTGCTTCCTGGTCGCCAGCTCTCAGTGCCTGTCTTTCCTTGAATTTAGAATCCTCAGCTGCTTCTTTTCTCCATGTCCTGATCTCTGCCTCCATCTCTGGTTTCACTGCTTCTCTGGATAAGATCCCACATTCCGCTTGTGCTCTTCTCCCTTGATGGTCTTAGGATCCTCTGTTTCTGGACTTTGAAATTAACTACTCCCCAATTTTTTATAAAACGTCTTACCTTTACACTTGTGACAGTTGCAATTAGTCACGATCACAATTACTCACTATTGAATAAGAATTTTATCCCCAACTCATTTTACCAAACCCATCTAGACAAGATGAAAACTTTCCAGTGGGTACTCTATCTTCCCTCACACACTCTTAGACTAAACTCCCTCTTGAAACCTTGTAAGTCAGTCACTTAGTGCCTTTATTGACTCCTCATTTTAGATAACCAATGTCTAAGATACCCATCCATGTCTACTCTGTATACAGAGAGGATAGTATTGATACTTGATGTGAGAGCTCTGGTAGTGTAGTGGCTACGAATCAGCCTGCAAACCTTAAGGTCAGCGGTTCGAAACTACCAGCTGCTCCGTGGGAGAAAGATGAGGCTTTCTACTCCTGTAAAGATTTACACCCTTGGAAACCCTGTACAGGGTCACTATGTGTAGGAACTGACTCAACGGCACTTAACAACAACAACAAAGATGCCCATCCCTATTTACTCTGTATACAGAGAGGATAGTATTGATACTTGATGTGAAGACTCCTTCCTTCTTGGTTGGTATTTTGAGCTACTACCTCCATGAATATGGGTCAAGCTCATCAGATTGTAGCCATTTACCCACATTTCCTTTATTATTATTATTTTTAATCTTCCTCTACTTTAGTTCTGATTATCAAGCCGTTGAAATGAGGTCAAATATGTAGTATCTGCAATTTTGGGTGTTCTTGTGCATCTCCCCTCACTTTATAACAGCTGGATGCTTCACTCTCAGCTCTAGCTTTCTGTGGCAAGGTCCTTGTCCATGGGCTCAGGTGTCCCCAGGTCTCATAACACTTCTCTCTTTTATCTCCAGGTCTATGGAATGTGGTTGAACTTAGCCAATTTCTTCATTGCTGATTTCCCCCCCTTTCACTCACCAGTAAACCAATATGATCACCAGCAAGGTTACATGCCTGCTCATGTGTTCCCTTTCAGTTTCAGTCTTAGAGTGGTGTTTGTCATGAAGGGACTTGATTACTTGCCTTTATGGCTTCCTGGCAAACAACTTGCTTTGTAGATGCACTTTTGAATTGCAAGGTTGATGGTTCAAACACATCAGTCACTCCTCAGATAACCCTATACAGGGTTGCTATGAATAGGAACCAACTCGACGGAACTTAGCAATAACTCAATTTATACTTGCTTCCTTTCTGCCAAGGGCATGCAAAATACTATAATTTTGTTTGTATTACTTCCTCTGCTTTAAATGATATTTCTCATCCTATCTATCCCTTTGAATACTACCTAACATTCAAGGCCCAGTTTTGATTTTAAAGGCAGTTTAGAATGTCCCACCAATCACCATATATATGAGATGGCAATATGTCATAGATTCCAGCTATTCCTGAGAAGAAAAAAATCACAGCCTTCCAGTTAAAGAGTCAGATAGTTGTTGAACCCAACTACATATTTATAGGTCATACCAGAGAAAAAGAAAGCCTTTGGGTAAAATTGATCAATTGGTGAAATAATGAGTTTCCAAAGAAAATGGTAAGAACTTTCTATGGCAGTAATTACAACCTGTAGTAGGAAGAAATTAAATTAAGCAAAGCATCATTTGCATGAGATAAGAGTAATGTTGGGCTTACAGTAGACAAACTAGGCTGGGCTAAAATATTCTAAAAGCTACATTGTTTTAAGGATTATGAGCACTTCTTAGGCAAATTTGGAGGCTGATATACAAAATTACTCTCTATCCTTATGGAGGTTTACATTTGTCTATTCAGTGTAAACCATTATTAGTTTTCATTGTATACAGTGAATTGACATTTTCAGTAACGTATTTTGAAACCCAAATTAAATTTCAAGTTGAAATATCCTCCCAGATATTTTCAAATAAATATACTTAACTGACAATTAAAGGTTTGGGTGCTTGGATTGGACAAAATACAATAGTCAGTCTCCCTTATAGAATAATTATGTAGAAATTAGTTTAGTTTTATTTCTCTCTATGTCTGGCACAAGTTACACAAAGTCATGGAAGAGAGAGAGATTGAAATGGTGGGATTTGTCACTAGAGAGGTAGGTGGGAACTTGTATCCTATGCTAATAAGTTTAACATTTCCCCTGACAGTTCGAGTAAACGACAGTTGAAGCTGTGAAAGCCAAAACTTAATGAGAATTATTTATTTTTCCTGTTCTTGCAAGTTTTCCTCCTTTGACATGGTGCAGTCCTACTAATTTCTATAACACACTGTAGTGAAAAATATCTGCATATTTCTGTTCTGACAGGTTTCTGTCTTACACAGGTTTTACTGTTTTGTTTTTAAATGTGGAGTGACGTGATTCATTTTATATGTTATAAAGGCATTCTAAAAATGCCATGGGGAAATAAATTGGAGAAAGGCAATACTGGGTGTGTTACAGCAAGGTCCCTCTGGAAGTTCTCACACTTTTCTCTTATGATCCCACAATCTCCTTAATCAGCTTATCATTTGGAGATCTATGAAACCCAAAGTCCCTGGTGGATTCACTACTCATTTAATGAACACACAATTAAATATTAACAATCCCATCTGAATACAAAATTATAAGATAACAAAAATATTAAAACAGGAAGGAACTTTAGTGATATAAACTAGCCTGGCATCTTCCTTTCTGAGATTAGTAGTCTCATAGAGGTCAAATGACTAGCCCATGGTCACACATGCAATGGAGTCAGACTCTAGTAGATAATTTACCAATTTTCTTTTTACTTCATCTATTTTTTAACATTATACCATTCTGCTTTGAATAAATGTAGTAGATATGAGTACTAGACAGCATTTTACACTGACAAACTAACAGCTATATTAAATCAGGGTTAAATTCCAACGATTGCTGGATGACTCTCTTATATTTAATAAAAGCAGAACCAACTGAAAAAGATCCCTGGAAAATTTTATGTTTGTGCTTTTCATTATTGATGCAATAAATTGGGTTAATTTTTACATGATAGGGAAAGAATTATTTCATGCATTTCAGAATACACCAAGAATTAACCAATCTCTTTAGCTAACATTAGTTGTTAATCAATCATGGAATAGGCTGTAATAGATGTGTATGTTTATATATATTCATTGCATAGACAAGTTTATAAACATTATGAAGCATTATAGATAACTTATGATTTATAAATAAATATCTAGAAATTTTAATGAATGATTTAAAATACATTTTGAAAATAGAATTTTAAATTAATTTTACCTCACATAGATAATTAAGCCCACAGAATTAGAAGGAGTTAGTTCAAATTTTCTGAAGTTATTTGCAGATAGATATGTGTTTACAAATGAATACATCTTTGGGAATGGGACATGATAGATCAGATATATTTTGTTAAAATTTATGACTTCCAATTGTACAGAATCAACCCTATACAGATTTGTTATAAGTAAGAAACGAGTTAGTTTCATCGTATAGGGTTTCTGAGGCCTGGTTGGTGACTTTGAACTGCCAACCCTGTGGTTCAAACTGACCTTGTGTTCAAGTATTTACCCTACAGCACCACACCAAGACTCTAATGACACTAAACTCCAAATAATACCAAATGCATTTCAAGAATAGGTATAAATCTCACAAAGATATAAAGCTGTGGTGGTTGTTAAGTCCTGTCAAATTTGTTCCAACTCAAAGTGACCCTATATAGGGATCCCAAGGAGCAGCTGGTGGGTTTGAACTGCTGACCTTGTAGCTCACAGTCCAGTGCTGGTCCAATTGCACCACACCAGGAGTCCATATAAAGGTTGTTGTTGTTAAGTGTCATTGAGTCTTTTTCAACTCATAGTGACCCTGTATAAGGTTTCTGAGTAGCAGCTGGTGAGCTTAAACTGCCAACCCTGCAGTTAAAACTGACTTTTCAGTCCAATGCATTAGCCCATAGTGCCACATGAGGACACAGGATAGTTGTAGAGAGGTATTTAAATTTGCTGCAAAAATATCCATGAATGCAGTGGGACATATAAGGGACAGAATCATGAAAACTTCTATAACATTACCAAACACCTTGAGGAAATGTTACCTATGACTTGGGATCCAAGACTATAGTATGGGGAACTACAAGGTCATTAGTCACAACATAGTCTATAAATGCAGTATTCTATATCTTACTTTGGTGTCTTAAAAGTCCATGAGGCCGGGGGGAGAGGGGCAGGGCTTGATGGCAGATCAGGGAGAAGTGCAGTGAAGACATCCATCAGCAATAATACAGAATACCTGATGAAGGAGGTTCAGGGGATGGTCCAGAACTCTGAACTAAATTTAAAGGAATATTTAGAAAGTTTGAAGGCTTACAGCCAATGGAATTGTAGCAGAAGCAAGGAATCTGGAGCTTTCTCATTGGCCAGCTTCAGTGGCTCCTGGAGTGGCCATCTTGGGCAAGACAGAAAGGGTCAATGATCCAAGCCACGGCTGATGCCTGACACATCCTCAGCTATAAAGGTGTGGACATTCTCTCTCTATATAGTTATTTTCTCTGTTCATTGTACTTTTGCTGTTTGCACACTTCCATTCTAGTGAAGACAGAGGGTGCCTGAGTGGACATCCTCCCACCCCTGAAGGGTTCTACTATGAATGTACACAGAGCTGCTCAGAATTTAAAGGGAAACTATCCCCTTAAAACAAAATGCCTCTCCTGGGTACACTGTGTATTCAAAATGTGTACATTCAAAATGGTCCAGCGTTTGACATATCATAATAGGCTGTCCTACAACAGAGCCTCTAATTAACTAGCCTGTCCTGAACCCTTAATAAAAGAATTGATTATTTCTGTACCAAGAAGGTTGGTAAAGCACCAAAATCTTCATGTGGTGGGTGCCCAGGCCAATTTTGAAGGGTCTGTGTTGTGAGACCTTAAGTTCTCATGAGGTTGTCCAAAACAAAGAAACATATCAGCAGGGCCTATGGTGGCTCCATGTGTGGTAAATATGTGCGTGACAGGATCAAGCATGCTTTCCTTGTTGAGGAACAGAAAATCGTTGTGAAAGTGTTGAAGACACAAGTGCAGAGTGATAAAGCTAAATAAAAATAATGGAGCTTTGCTGAGTAAAGAAAAAGGTCAAATGTTTTGTTAAACAAACAAACAAAACAACAGTAGTGCAAAATGGTCACAGCCGGCCCTGAACTGTTAATCTATAGGGAAAAAAAAGCTTGATCTGGGGTTATGGCTTGGGAGAAAAACAGACTAAAAAGGACATAAGCTGAAAATTAAATCCTGAGTTACATCAAAAACACCAACAGTGGCATCATGAAATTTCTCAGGCAGTGTTGAAGGCAGGAAGACAAGAGATGTACAATAAAGACAAACTCATATTTTGCAACATACTTTTTTTTTTTTTTCTCTTCTCTTTTCTGTGATTAAAAGCTACAGTATCCAGTCTGTCGTTTTTCCATTGTTGTTTCGTTTTTTGGTTCCCTCTTTTCTCTTAGGGGGCTCTTTCTCTCCCTACATTACCCAAGAAAAGAGAGCAATTGCAGTCATGTAGTCAAGCAACAACCAAACCCTATAAAATCTCAACATCCAGACAAGAAAAAATACTAGCTGCCATAAACCAGAAGATGCTCAAGAAACAGATGACCATATCAACCCATGTCAAGAAACAATAAAAGTGAATGAGACAAATGACCTGGCAGTAGACCTAGAAGTCACATTGGAAGGAGGGCAGGCTTCATAAATAACTAAGAAAGAAATCAGAAAAATGATAAAGAAATGTAACAAAAAACTTTAAAGAGGGTTTGAGAAAAATGAGGAAGAAGTCAGGAAGGCACTACAGGAACAATCAAATAAGATACATACAGCATAGGAAACAATCAAAACTTACATAAAGAGGTTCAAATGATTAATAATAGAATATCAGAAATAGATATTATACTGAAAGGGCAAAGGAGAAGAATTGAAAAGATGGAAGCCAGAACTACTGAGCTAGAAGACAAATCTCTCAATACTGCTAAGATAGAAGAGCAAGCAGAAAAAAAGGATAAAGAAATCTGGAAAAGGTCTAACATTCATGTTGGACAACATGAAGAGGATTAACTAAAGAATTACTGGCATTTCAGAACAGGAAGAATCACACACGTTCACAGAAGACATAGTTCAAGAGCTGTGGGAAGAAAATTTCCTCAATATCTTGAAAAATGAAAAGATAAGCATTTAAGAAGCTCAATGAACACCAGGCAGTATAGAACAGAAAAGAAAATCACCAAAACACACAATAATCAAGCCCTCCAAAATAAAAAACAAGGAGAGAATCCTAAAGGAAGCCTGAAACAATTTACACATATAGTACAATCCTAATCCAGATTCCAACAACATTCTTCAAGAGATGGAAAAGACAATTGCAAACTTTATATGGAAAGTAAAAAAGACCCAGGATAAGCAAAGCAATGCTTAAGAAGAAGAACAAGGTTGGAGGCCTCTCACTCCCCAATTTCAAAATTTACTACATGGCTGTATTGTTCAAAACAGTCTGGTACTGGTACAATGAAAGATACATTGATCAATGGAACAGAATAGAGAATCCAGAAATTAACCCATCCACATACAACCAAATAATATTAGAAAAAGTGCCTAGGTATATTGCATGGTGAGGAGGTACAGATGGTGCCGGTAGAACTGGAAAGCGATATGCAAAAGGTTGAAACATGACGTTTACATACATCACAGCCTATACAAAAATGAACTCTTCATAGATGGGTTCTTTTTCTTAGTCTTTTACAATAATTCACCAAAATATGAATCCCAAAATTATGAAAGTCATAAATGAAAAAATAGGGAGAAATGTGAGGGCTCTAATTCAGGGCATACACAGACTACCAAACATTTTGAAAATTACACACAAAAATGTAGACAAAATAGATGAGTGGGATATACTAAAAATTAAAAATTTATGTACATCAAAAGACTTCACCAAAATATTAAAAAGGAAACCCATAGAATGGGAAAAAATATTTTGCAATGACACATATATATAGGAAAATGTAACAACTCTACAAGAAAAAGACAAATAATCCAATTAAAAACTGGGCACAGGACATGAACATACACTTCACCAAGTAGGAGATCCAAGCAGCCAACAAACCTATGAAGAAATGTTCATGATCACTAGCAATCAGAGAGGTGCAAATCAAAAACAAATGAGATATCATCTCACACCAGCAGTAAGAGCAAACATTAAAACAAAAATAGAGGAAAATAAATACTGGAGAGGATGCACAAAGACTGGGACCCTCCTACATTGCTGGTGGGATTGCAAAATGATCCAACCTCTCTGGAAAACAATATGGTGCTTCCTCAGAAGGTTGGAAATTGAAATACCTTATGATCTAGCAATTCCTCTACTTGGTATTTACCCACAAGAAATACGAGCCATAACAAGAGTAGATATATGAACACCAATGTTCATAGCAACACTATTTGCAATAACAAAAAGTGGAGACAGTCTAAATGCCCATCAATTGAAGGATGGATAAACAATATGTGGTAATACACAGAATGGAATACTATACTACTTTGAAGAACAACAAGGAAGCTGCATGCCACCACATAACATGGATGAACCTTGAGGACATTATGCTGAGTGAAATTGTTGTTGTTGTTAGGTGACATCAAGTCGGTCCTGACTCATAGCAATCTTATGCACAGCAGAATGAAACACTGCCCGATCCTGGGCCAACCTCATTACTGTTGCCACCTTTGAGTAAATCAATGATGCCTCTTGGCCAATCCATCTCGTTGGGAGTTTTCAGAGGAATTGAATACTTCATAACATACCAAGAAAATTAAAATCCTAAAAGAACATGGAAACATCAAAACTATGAAGAATATGACAATAAACAAGACACACACACACACACAAAAAATGAACTCAGCACAGGAAGACAAAGAAACCAGTAGCACCACAAATACACAAACATAATGACAGCAATTAATCCATGCCTAAGGAAAAATACAATGAATGTAAATGGATTATATGCAACAGTTAAGAGGCAGAGGGTGGCAGAATGGATAAGAAAACAATATCACCAATATGCTGTCTGCAAGAGACACATCTTACAAAGACAAAAACAGACAAAAATCAAAGGATGAAAAAAAAAGAAAAACCATATCAAGCTAATTGCAATAAAAAATGAGCAGCAATGGAAATACTAATTTCTGATAAAATAAACTTCAAGGCAAAAACCAGCATAATAGATAAAGATGGATATTATCTTATGATTAAAGGGTCAATTGAAAAAGATGACATAACAATGATAAACATTTACACTCCCAATGAAAGATCTCCAAAATATATAAAGCACACTCTAAAGGATTTGAAGAATGAAATAGACAAATTGACAATAATAATCGGAAATTAAAATATACCAATTTTGAAAAATGATAGAATAACCAGATAGAAACTTGAAAATGACATAGAGGAATTAAACAACACTATCTGGCACCTTGACCTCATAAAGATGTACAAAACATTCAACAAATAAATATCACAATACATTCTTTGCCAGTGCACATGGAATATTCTCTAGAATAGACCATATGTTAGGCCACAAAACAAGCCTCCATAAATTTACAAATATCAAAATACTACAAAGCACCTTCTCAGACCACAATATTATCAAATTAGAAATCAACAATAGGAAGACCAAGGAAATAAAGTCAGATACATGGAAACTGAATAAAACCCTGGTGAAAGGCGACTGAGTAGTTGTTATTGTTTTTAGGTGCCATAGAGACGGTACTGATATCTTAGGCATTAGTGAGTTAAAATTGACTGGTATTGGCCATTTTGAATCTGATAACCACATGGTTTACTATGCAGGGAATGACAAATTGAAAAGGAATGGTGTGGCATTCATCGTTAAAAAGAACATATCCAGATCAGCCATGAGGTACATTGCTATAAGTGATAGGATAATATCCATGCACCTACAGGGAAGAACAGTTAATAC
>NW_006408644.1:5303959-5354503 GCF_000296735.1 Chrysochloris asiatica | reverse complement strand
GTGCCTCCTGTGCCGCCTCACTTTCTTGAAATATTTCAATTTTTATTCCATCAATTCCTGGTTCCTTGTTCTTTGCCAATTCCTTCAATGCACCTTGGTCTTCCTCCTTCAGTATTATTGGCTCTTGATCTTATGCTACCTCTTTTAACAACTGAACATTAAACATTTCCTTTTGGTTCAGTGACTCTGTGTATTCTTTCCATCTTGTCTTGATGCTTTCTGCATCATTCAATAATATCCCCTGTGAATCTTTCAATAACGAAAGTCAAGGCTTGAATTTTTTCTTCACTTCCCCCATCTTGAGAAATGCTGAGCGTGTTCTTCCTTTTTGGTTTTCTGATTCCAGATCTTTGCACATTTTGTTGTAATAGACTGAGTAGTAAAATAAATTAAATGTGAACTCACAAAGTTCCTAGAAACAAATGAGAACGAAAACAGAACATACCAAAATTTTTGGGACACTGTTAAAGTGTTGCTGAGAGGACCATTTATTGCAATAAATGCTAACATCCAAAAAGAAGAAAGAATCAAAATTAGCACATTAACACAGCATCTACAACAAATAGAAACAGACCAACAGAGGGAACCTACAGCCACCAAAAGAAAATAAATAGTAAAAATTAGAGCAGAATATTACAAAGAGTCTTGTCAGACAACAATGCTATAAAATTATAAATCATCAATAGGAAGACCAAGGAAATAAAGTCAAATAACAGGATACTGAATAGTACCCTGCTGAAATGCTACTAGGTAGTAGAAGAATTAAAATGTGATTTCACAAAGTTCCTAGAAACAAATGAAAGCACTACATACCAAAGTCTTGTGGACATGGCAAAAGCAGTGTGGAAAGGACCATTTATTACAATAAATGCACACATCCAAAAAGAAGAAAGAACCAAAATCAACACATTAAACATAATATCTCCAACACCTAGAAATAGACCTTCAAAGTAAACCTACAGTCAAGAGAAGAAAGGAAATAATAAAGATTAGAGCAGAAATAAATGAGATAGAAAACAAACACCCCTCTAGGATTGAAACTCAAAGGGAACACATGAGCAGTCATCTAAACTTGCTGGTGACCACATTGGTCTAGTGGAAGAGGAGGCATGACAGCAATGAAGAATTAGGCTGAGTTCAGCCACATTCCATAGTCTCCAGTTGACCTGGGTATGAGAGAAAGAATAGGAAGGGCTGGTTGGTCCAAAGTGTGGTGATACCTGGGAACACCTGAGGCCATGGACAGGGACCTTGTCACAGAAGGCTAGAGCTGAGAGTGAAGCATCCAGCTGATATAAAGTGAGAAGAGATGCACAGGAACACCCAAACTTGCAGATAGTACCCATTTGAACTAGCCTCCATGGCTTGATAATTAAAACTCGACTACAGGCTGATTAAAAAACAAAACCAATTTTTAATAAAGGAAATGAAGGTAATTGCTACAATTTGATGAACATGACTTATACTCATGGATGTAATAGCTCAAAATACCAACTGAGAAGGAAATAGTCTTTACATCAACTATCAAGGCTATCCAGTCTGTATACAGGGTTGATAGGGATGGGCAACTTAAACACTGACTACTACTGAAAATGAGGAGGTAATAAAGGCACAAAGTGAATGGCTTACAAGTTTTCAAGATGGAGTTTATTTTAAGAGTATGTGGGGAAGATAGAATCTCCACTGAATAGTTAACGTTTTATCTAGATGGCTCTGTTGAAAAGAGATGGGAATAAGATTTTTACGATTCAATAGTGAGAAATTGTTAGCATGACTAATTGCAACTGTCAGAAATGTAAAGGTAGAATTTTTGTAACAAAAATGGGGGAGATGTTAATCTTACAGTCCAGAATCCGAGGACCCTAGAACCATCAAGGGAGAAGAGCGCAAGCACAATGTGGGACCTTATCCAGAGCAGTAGCGACACAAGAGATGGAGGCAGAGATGAGAACATGTAGAGAGTGAGCTGAGGACTCTAGATTTATGGAAAGAGGAGGACTGAGAGCTGGTGGCCAGGCTGCAGGCTTGCAGAATGTGCCGTTTGGTGGTTTAAATTATTATATATGCCAGAGTGTTAAAAAAATAAAAAGTACTAAAATGATTAGAGAGAAATATTGTTATCTCATGGTATATGGAGGGGATTATAATCATTGTAATGAAACAAACTATATGATGTGTTGAATGTAAAACTGATGATCTGGCCTGTAAACTTTCACTCAATTCACAATAAAAACTTAAAAAAAAAAAAAAAGTCAATGAATCCAAAAGGCTGTGTGGTGGTGGCCAGGTGGCCAGCTTGCTGAATGTTCCCTTTTGTTGTTTAAATGATTATGTATTCCTTTGTGTTTTTGTGTACGTTCAAAAGAAAAACAAAACAAAACAAAAAGAAAACACATAGGGAATAGGAGCAAATGCTGTTTAATGATGATGCATGAAGGAGATTTTAATTATTACAATGAAATGAAATATGATAGGATGATTGCAAAACCAATGTCCTTCCATATAAACTATCACTCAATTCACAATAAAAAAATTTTAAATATGCACAAGGCCATTCAGAGGAAAGAAGAGTGATTAAAATTGAAGACACTTGGAAACTATTAATCCAGTGAATTAATGGACCACGTGAACATCAGTCTTTATGACCCTGAGATCAGATAAACTAGATAGTGTCAGGCTACCATGACCAAGGGCTCTGGAAGGGACCAAATCAGAAGGTTCTGAATGTAGAGGAAGAAAATGTGGAACTAAACTCAAAAATCATAAAAAAAAATGATCAGGCTTACATACCAAATAGAGACTTGTGGAATGCTATGGCCCTTGTTCACCCTTCAGGTCTGGAAATGAACTCACCTCCTGGTTCAATTTTCAGGAAATCAATAAAATAGGTATATAAGAATACCAAAGACACTAGTGAAGCATGCACACCATAGAATGGTCACATATGTGAGATCACAAGGCCAGCATTTACCTAAGTAAAATGTTCAGAAGGGTTTAGAAAGAAGGAGGAATTGAAACAAGAAACACAGTGAGTAAGTGGGCTAAGTAAGTGAGTTTGTGTTGAGGGTATTGCAGCCATTGAGATGAAATGTAGTGTATGATTTGTTGAATGTGAAATGGATGATATAAAACTTCACTCAATTCACAAACAAAAAGTTAAAAAAGAAGAAGAGACAAGGAACTTCCCCCAAAGCTGACAAAGCGAGAACATCTTTCCCTCGGCCTGGGCCCTCCTAAACTGTAAGAAAATAAATGTATTTTCTTACAGTTTAGGAGGGTCCATAAACATAAATGTATGTTTCTGTGTGTGTGTGTTGTTGTTTTTCTAAAGCTAAAGAAATTGGTATAAAACTAGAAGTTCAATAGTTGTAGAATTTATAATTTTCAACACACTATGAGATATTTATCAGGAAACGACTATTTTAAGCAATTGCAGATAGAAATTTCATTCTTGATGCTATTGGGTGTTTTTCTCTTCAATGTGTATAGCTGTAGCAAAAATGTTCACCTAATTGTCATGCTACCTAAATTAAGGATAAGCCATGTTATTATCTCTTGGATTTACTTCCCACTTTTTTCCTTTCTCAGTATGCAACAGTTGCAAGTGGGATTGATTTTCACTGTCATTCCCTGGATTTCTGAAGTCATTATTTCTCTGAGTTCATTCTTTATTATTTGGCAGAAGATATTCTTTCTGAGACTCAGCTTATTCTTCCCTCTTTACTTACTTTCCTGCCTTAACACATTCAGTGTGTCTTCCTTCTCTGACATGTTTGTTTTCTTTATGTTACACTCTCTTTTGAAATTTAAGATAGTAACTATTAATACTGAAGTCTGAAACTGGTTTTCTGTTTGTTTGCTTTTTCTCTCCGAAGAAAGAAACACTATTCATGATTTTGGTCAGTCATCCAGAGAAAAAAATTCAATGCAAATGTGGTTATTCTTTTTGCTTCTGTCTCTCTGTCTTGGATTAATTTAAAATATGCAATTTGAAACACATGCTGTGCTGTATACATCTCTTGTCCATCATGTACAGTTCAAAGAAAATGAAACTCATCTTTAACTTAACCTTATTTAGTTTAAGAAAAGGGCATAAAAAATATAAGATTTTAAAAAAATTTCCTCTCTTCTTTTTCATTAAAATAAGTTTCTGTTTCCTTTCTAGTTCCTAGAAGTGCACACCTTGCCAGCTTTATTTCTTGACCTGGAACACAAGGTTTTAAGTAAAATCTTTTTGGTTTAAGTCTACATCATCTACAGTAGGGATGGGGAGCATCTGGCCCATGGGCCATATAAAGCCAGCAAAATCACTTTGTCTGGTCCTGCCAATACAACTACAGTTCTAGCCATCATATAGTTGTTTTTAAGTGCTGTTGAGTAGGTTTCAACCCATAGCTACCCTGTATAAGGTTTCCCAGAGTTTCTGAGGAGCAGCTGTTGAGTTTGAACCACCAATCTTGTGCTTCAACTGACATTGAAGTCAAGTGCGGGAAGCGCTTAACTCTCAGTGCTTGGCAAAGCCACACTAGGGGGAGAGACATTATGCACGGCATATGATTCTCAAAAGCTGAACCCTATCTTCCCTTCAAGTTAGCCCTGAATTTACTTGTAAAAATATATAATATGGCAATATTCTCAGCTTTCACTATGAATTCTACAAACCTTAAGAAAAACTAGCTTAGCAGCAATTGCTTTCAGCCTTGGTGGATTGAATACAAAGAGAAATTGTATAAATTACTCTCTTTCCTTAGAAAACCTAAGTAACTGCATTTGTGAGACCACAAAAACAGATAGCTTATTAGAGTCAAGCTGACCTACCCCCATAGGCCTCACCACATTCAGTCACTAGCTAGAATTAACAAACCCCTACATACAGACACCTGCATAAATAAGCAGACAATAATGAACTTAAGTGAAGAATGGTTTTGACTTAATAGTCTACACTTCTTGTAGCAAGTAGCCAGGTTGGGCTTTATGCCACATAGCTTCCAAGTGATTTAATGAATATCTTTATTATAAAAATAATAGCACATTATGTAGGATAGAAGTTTATAATCCTTTAGTAGAAACAAGAAGAAACAGTTTTATCTCATACTGGGAAAGAACATGAAGGTCAGTCTGAACATCACAGAGTATTCTTGTTAAGGTTGTGTAAGGACCAGGTGCAAGAATGTTGTGACTAACTGTGTAATAATTCAAGAAAAGATAAAAGTGTCAATGCATGTACTGTGTAATTTTAAGTATAAAAAAATAAAGACTTGCTGAGCGGGGCTGCCAGAAGCGGCAGGAGGAGGTTGAGGAAGGAAGAAGGCAGAGCCAGGAGAAGAAGCAGAGAGCAGGAGTGAGAAGGCAGACAGCAGACAGCAGAGAGAACAGACAGCAAAGAGCAGAAATCAGAAGCAGAGGTAGCAGAAGCTGGAGAGCATAGCCGGACAGCATGGCAAGTTGAAAAGTCTTTCGATTGTATTCATTCATTTCTTCACCCGATGGTTCCGCGTATTCGCTCTTGTCCCACGACCCTCGCGGGAGAGCAGGCATTCCCCGCAGTCAAGTGCTTATCCTATGCCATACTAGGACTCCAGCCATCACATTGAAATTGTTGTTAATGTTTTTGAGTCAGTGCCAAATCATAGCTACTCTGTATTGGGTTTCCAAGGAGGAGCTGGTGACCTTGAACTGCAGACCTTGCAGTTCACACAGACATTGCAGTCCAGTACATTAACCCACAGTGCCATACCAGGACTCCCAGCCATAATATTAGGGGTGAGCCATCACATTGTTGTTATTCTTATGTGCTATCAAGTCAGTTCCATAAGGGGTGAGTTAGTTAAATATTTGACCAAATATACCAGGGTAAATTTTAACTTAATAATTTTGTATGGGTTGTGAATGATGTTTGGCAGAAAAAATGTTCCCCATGCCTGATCTACAGGAAGAATGAAGGAAAAAATATTTCTTTTAAATAACTTTAAAATGTGCCTTCATATGTTATTTTGTCAAGAAAGAATGAATGCTCCAATCTGGAACTGAACTAAAAACCAAACTGACTTCTTTAAATTTCTACTTTTTATGATCATGACAAGAAAAATCAGATTTATAGGATTTGTCAAGATACTTGTCAGAAATCAAAATTCATTTTGGCTTTTACACAAGGTGCAAATTAGTGAATATTTGTTGAAACCCACATAGAAATTGTCTAAGGAAAAAAATATTTTCAAAGAGAAGAAAATTTTCCTCCCTCCAAATTTTCCTTTCTTAAAAATCAAAAACAAAAACAGCAGTCTGATTGGCTACTACAAGGACAAGCACATTGTTTTCAGGAGAGCCATAATGGCAAGCAATCAAATCATTTCAGAACAAAACCCCTTGAAGACTGAAACACAATTGGATCACAAGAACAGGCATGTAAGCTTGCTGGAGACCACATTGGTCTACTGGTGTGTGGCAGTAGGGGAATGGAAGCAATGAAGATGATGGGCTGAGTTCAACCATGTTCCATAGACCCCTCCCCAATCTACCTGAAGATGACAGAGAGCAAAGAAAAGTATAGTTGGTCCAAAGTATGGTGAAACCTGGGGACTCCTGAGCCAATGGACAAGAACATAGACACATATGTCTATGTGTGAAGCATTCAGCTGAAATGAAGTGAGAGGAGACTCACAAGAATACCCAAATATGCAGATAGTATCCAGTTATCCTAGCTTCAAAGGTTTGATGTGTTCTACGATCACAACTCGACTACAAGAAGATAAAATATTTAATAAAGGAAACAAGTGTAAATTTTGCAATTTGATAGACTTCTATACTTATGAATATAGTAGATCAAAAAACCAAGTACGAGAGAAGATGTCTTCACATCAAGTATCACTACCACTCTGTATACAGGGTTGATGGGAACAGGCAACTTAAACATTGGATAACTAAAATGGCAGATTGTTATAAAATCACAAAATGACTGGCTTACACGTTTTCAAGAGGGAAATTAGTTTCAGAATATGTAGAGGAAGGTAGAATACCCAATGAATAGTTTTCATCTTGTCTAGATGGTGAAAGAAGATAGGGATAATATTCCTATGCTTCAATAGTGAGTAATTGTTATCATGACTAATTGCAACTGTCATAACTGTAAAAGTAGAAGTTTTGAAACAAAAAGGGGAGAGTAGTTAATTTTACAGTCCATAAATATAGGACCCTAGGACCATCAAGGGAGAAGAGCTTGAGTGGAATATGGGACTCTATACAGATAATCAATGACACCAGAGATAGAGGCAGAGATGATGACATGGAGAGATAGAGCAGCTGAGGACTCTAGACTCATGGGAAGAGAAAGGCTGTGTGCTGGTGACCAGGAGGCAGGCTTGCAGAATGTGCCCTTTGGTTGTTTAAATTATTATATATTCCTGAGTTTTTTTGTGTACATAAAAAACAAACAAACAAAAAACCCAGAATAGAAGCAAATACTGTTGAATGATGATGCATGGAGGGTATTGTAATCATTGCAATGAAACGAAATATGATAGGATGAACGTAAAACTGATGTTTTCCCATGTTAACTATCACTCAATTCACAATGAAAACTTAATAATAATAAAAAATACCAACTTAGTGGGAAGGAATATTCATCCTTTCCCCTCTGTACAGGGTTGATAGGGATGGACAATTTAGACATAGGCTATCTAAAATAGGGGGTGGGGTGGGACATAAAAGCATGAAGTGACTGGCTTAGAAATTTTCAAGATGGAGTTTAATTTTAGAGTTTGTGGGGGAAGGTAGAACCCTCACTGAATAATTTTCTTCTTGTCTAGACCAGTCTGGTTGAAAAAGATAGGAATAAGTTTCTTATGATTCAATAGTGAGTAACTGTTATCCTGACTAATTATGACTGTCACAACTGTAAAGGTAGTAGTTTTGTAACATAAATGGGGGGAGCACTTAATTTTACATTCTAGGAACAGAGATGTGGGGCCCTATCCATAGAAGCAGTGACACCAGAGATGGAGGCAGAGATAAAAACATGAGAGATAGAGCAGCTGAGGAAGCTAGATTCATGGAAAGAGAAAGACTGTGTGCTGGAAGCCAAGAGGCAGGCTTGCAGAATGTGCCCTTTGTTTGTTTAAATGTATATATATATACCTGAGTGTTTTTGTGCACATCAAAAACAAACAAACAGATGGAATAGAAGTAAATATTGTTAAATGATGATACACTGAGAGGATTTTAATCATTGCAATGAAACAAAATATGACAGGATAAGTGAAAATCTGATGTTCTTGCATGTAAACTATCACTTAAATAACAATAAAAACTTAAAAAAAAACTCTTTCTATGTTTTAAAATCAAAACATGTTAAGTTGCATAGAAAAGGCTAGGATTTCCAATGTGTCATCTGGCTTTCACAGTTAAAAGAGACTTTCCACATGAGAACAGTTTTTAAAGAAACGATTCTGTTGAGATTTTGGCTTTCTTCTATCAAATATATTGCAATTATACTTCAATAGGCTTGTTCAATGGCCACACCACTGGAAGGAGTTCACAATGAAATATGAACTCATGACATTTTAATATTCATGGCAGTGGCACCTAAGTTATGTTTTTTTAAAAACCACAAATTACTGACCATCTCAATCTAGTTTCACAAAAATATCCACATTCTGAGGAAGTGTGTTTTTGTTTTTTAACAACAACAACAAAAAATATTTGACAAGAATATTCTGAGAATTACCTACCAAAAACAAAGTCTAATTTTTTTTCTGCTTAGCAGTTTTCACAGCTATATCATTTGAATATAGTGGCAGATACCATTCTGTGTTGCTGATTCCTCTGACTTAACTTTTTTCTGTATCATTTAGCTTGTGAGAGAGGATGCTTTCAAGAAGTAATCAAAATTCTTCTACAAAGGTGTTTAATTTTATAACTGATCCTTCTCCTTGGTAATAAATTCTGTTTAATCCAGGAGTGTGCTATCTTTCTATTTCCAATCTTTATTGCTTGTTCTTGAAAGTCTTTTGTTACATTTAGAAATAGTAATCCTCTGATTGATTATAAGACTGAAGCTTGGAGTGGTAGAGTTTTCCAACAGAGTTGGTAGAAGTTTGGCTAATATGCAACCAATACAAGAATACTGGGCTTATGAGGGGTTGGACAGGCCTTTGTCAAACAGTGTTTGAGGAAGTGACTCAATATTGGTTTTTAGTACCATTTTCTCTCAACAGTAACCAAAGTCTCTTGGAAAACTGGGTCCATCTATGTTCTGAGCAAGGAATATATTATCTGAATCTGGAGCATCTTTTAGTGACAGAAGCAAAAGTGCTCAAATAATAAAACAACAGGGTTATGTCAAAGGGATTCATGTGCCAAATACAATGGTTGCCATTGGCCAGTACTGGAAAAAATGAAGTAAAACAGTTGTAGTGTGCTGTCAAGTCATTTCCAACTCATAGCAATCTTGTCTAGGGTTTCTGAAAGCAGATAATGAGTTTGAGCTGCAGACCTTGTAATTACCAATTCAGTACATATTCTACAGTACCTTGTATTATAGCTCTAAGAAAAATAAGTTTATTTGAGTCCATACTTATGTAAATAGATGATTGAATTATTTATTATATATTTAATAAATAAAAAGATTACGAGTAAACAAACAAGTAAAGGAGAATAAAGAAATATCTCATTCAAAATGGCTACAAATAATTCATGTAGATATTGTTCCTTCCAGGATGAGGAACTTATTCTAACCCCCAACCCAAGTGTGGGTTTCACCTAGTAACTCATTCCCAAACATTAGAATATGAAAAGAAGGGAGTGATAGTAATCTTACAGTAAAGAAATCTGGCAAACACCAACAACCTCAGCCAAGAGACAAAGTTAAAATTAGTGATGTCAGGTTGATTATATATGTTCCTTATATGATGTAATGAAAATAGTTCTTCACTTATATAATGTTGTTGCTAGATGTCACCAAGTCAGTTCTGACTCATAACAATACTATCTGGTCTTGCCCCATCCTCACAATCATTGCTATGCTTGTGCCCATTGTTGTAGCCACTGGGTCAATAAATTCATTAAGGGTCTTATTTGCTGAGCCTCTACATCACCAAGCATGAAGTCCTTCTCCAGGGACTGGTTCCACCTTATAACCTGTGTAATGTATATGAAATGAAGTCTCATCCTTCTAATTTCTAATAAGCATCCTGGCTGTATGTCTTCCAAGACACATTTATCCACTCTTCTGGTAGTCCATGGTATGTTCAATATTCTTCACCAAATCATCAATTTTTCTGCTGTCTTCTTTAATCATTGTCTCGTTTTTGCATGCATATGAGATGACTTAATACCCTTTCAGACCTACCTCTAGTTCTCAAATATCATCTTTGCTTTTTAACATTTTAAGAAGGTCTCTTGAATAAGATTTGCTCAATATGATACATTATTTTATTCATTGTCTGTTGCCTCCCAGACATTAATTGTGAATCCAAGTAAAATGAAGTCTTTGACAACTTCAATCATTTATCCATTTATTATGCTGTTGCTTATTGGACCAATTGTAAGGATTTTTGTTTTCTTAAATTGATTTGCAATCTATGCCAAAGGCTGTAGTCTATGCTCTTCATCAGTGTTTTAAGGTTGTGTCATTTGAATATTGCAGCTTGTTAATGCATCATCCTCAAATCCTAATTCTGAGTTCTTCTTCATAGGAGGTTAAGGGAAAAAAACAAACAAAAAACTATTGCTTAATACTAGGGCTCTAGTACATACATGAACAGATTTATTACAAAGGAGATTTGTTTAAATATGACCCCACAATCAATATGTGCCTACAGACAAGTTCAGAAGTACAAGTGTTAATCTCATAAATGTGTCTTTAAAAAAAGGGCTAATCTGAACAGTGGTTTCTGGGGAATTGCTGGACCAATTAAATTCAAGGGAAAGACACCAGATAAAATCTTATGACAGTGGGTAAGGCTTGATGGTGGATTAGGGAGAAGTGGGGTGTAGACCTCCACCAGCAATAAAACAGAAAACTGGATGAAGCATGGTCAGAGGATGATCCCAGAACTCTTAACTACATATGAAACAAAATTTAGAAAGATCAAAGGCTTACAGCTAGTGGAATTTGTTGCAGAAGAAATAAAATTGTGTTTTCTGATATGTGACTGCCAACCACTCCTGGAATGGTCATCTTGTGCATGACAGAGTGGATCAAGGATCAAAGGAGTGCTCCCACCACAGATGTCTGACTAATCCTCAGACATAAAGGTGTGGACAGTTTTTCCCTCTCTGTTCATTGGTTTCTTGCTGTCTTCACACCTCTTTTCTGATGACTACAGGGGAAGTCTGAGTGAGTGGAAACACCCCCACCTCTGTAAGGTTCTACTATGCATGTGCACGGTTCTGCTCAGCAAAAATTACTGCACACAGAATCTAAGAAGGTGGAAGAGACTGCATAAAATGGAACAGTCTCTCAGAATGGCTACAGTCATCCCTGAACTTTTTATCACTAGGAGAAAGTCCTGAACGGGATTGTGAAAGGGGAGAGAAACAGACTAAAAAGGAAACAGGCCAAAAATTAAATCCTGAGTAACACCATAAGGAACAACAGTAGCATCCTGAAGTTTCCCAGGTGACCTTGAAGGCAAGAAACTGAGAGAGAGGTGTTAATGTCAAAATCAGATTTTGCTAAAGATATATTTTTCTTTTCTGTAGTTATAGATGGTAGTGTCCAATCTGTTTTTTTGTTTTGTTTTGTTTTTGCTGTTACTGTTTTGTTTTTTTAGTCTCCATTCTACCTTCAAGTTGTTCTTTTTCATCCTACGTTACCAAAGAAGAGACAGCAATTGTGGTCATATAGTCAAACTACAGTCACACCCTATGAAATCACACCAGCAAGGAAGGAGCCAATACCAGCTGCTATATACCATATAGACAGCCAAAACCTGATAAAGTTACTATGAATTGAGTAATGAGCAAAGTGAAAAGGAAAGTCCATCTGTTAGAGGCAATCAGAAAGATTAATAATACATCAACATACAATCATCTAATTATTGAAAACACATCTAATTATTGAAAATGTCCAAGAGACAGTTGAAGATTCCAGCACTTGTCCAGAAACAAGATAGAGTAACTGAGACAAATCAGCTGGAAGTATACCTAGACTTACAGGAGGGCAGGCTTTGGAACTGCCTGAGAAGGAATTCAGGAGAATGATACTGAGGAATATCCAAAAGCTCCACTGAAGGGTTGAGAAAAATAAGGAAGAACTCAGGAAAGCACTACAGGACCAATCAAATGTGATAGATATGGCACTGGAAACAATTCAAAACTTTCAAAAAGAGGTCTAAATGATTAATAATAAATTATCAGAAATGGACAATACACTGAGAGGGCAAAGGAATAGAACTGAACAAATGGAAGCCAGCACCAATGAGCTGGAAGACAAATTTGACAATACTGCTAAGACAAAAAAACAAACATAGAAAAGGATAAAAAGTCTGGAGAAAGTCTAAGACTCATGGGGAACAAAATACATAGGAAGAACTTGAGAATAACTGGAATTCCTGAATAGGAATAATCACAGAAATCCACAGAGGAGAAAGTTGAAGAGCTACTGGAATAAAATTTTCCTAACTTCCTGAAAAATGAAAAGATATTCATTCAAGAAGCTAAACAAACCCAAGGAAGGAGAGACCCCAACAGAAAATCACCAAGACGTCTCACAATCAAACTCTCCAAAACGAAAGACAAGAAGAGAATCTTTAAAGCAGCTAAGGAAAAGAGAAGTGTTACTTACAAAGGCAACCAAATCGGATTAAGCTCTGATCTCCCAATAGAACCCATGCAGGCAAGAAGCAATGAGGAGACATATAAAACCATGAAAGAAAAAATAAACTGCCAACCAAGACAATCAAATATGGTGGTGTAATAAAAATATTCCAAAATAAACATAAAGTAAGAGAGATTCTTAAAGTCAACGCAGCACTTCAAAACATCCTAATGGGCATTTGCAGGACTGAGAGTCAACAAGAGCAAACAATGACAGGAGATTGGCAAACGAGCAGCAGCACATGCGACTCGTTTGACATATGGAAGAGTACAGAACAGAACAAAAGTACAAGAACAAATTCAAGGGGTCTGGGAGGTCAGTCTAAGATCAAAACAATCACAAAAGTGAAAGAAGAAAAAATAAAATAGGAACAGAGATCCAGGTATTGAGGAGTCAGGTGGACTGCAGGATCAAATAGACTCTTTAAAATGGGGAATAAAGTTCATAAAATATAGGGTTTCCTCAAAGAAAATCAATACTGCACAACATACCAAGAAAATGAAAATCCAAGAAGAACATGGAAAATTTAAAATATAAAGAAACTGACAAGAAAGAGCACAAACAAAAATGAATTCAGCACAAGAAGGCATGCAGTACAAAGAAAGAAGCAGCACCACCACAAAAGAAACATAATGACAGATAGTTATTGACACTTATTGATGATTACACTGAATGTCAATGGAATAATGCACCAGATAAGAGACAGAGAATGGCAGAATGTATAAAAACCCGAGAACCTTCAATATGCTGTCTGCAATAGAAACACTTTACACACAAAGGCAAAAACAGATTAAAAGTTAAAGGATAGGAAAAAAATATACCAAGCTAACTGCAATTAAAAAAAAAAAAAAGAGGAGTGACAGTACTAATCAATGATAAAATAACCTTTAAGGCCAAACCAGCATAAAAGATAAAAATAGACATTATATCATGATTAGAAACTCAGTTGAACAAGACGACATAACCATTACAAATATATATGCTCTGAATGAAAGAGCTTCAAAATATATAAAGCAAACTCTAATAGATTTGAAGAAAGAAATAGACAAATCTACAATAATAGTGGGAGATTTTAATACACCACTTTCAAAAAAAGATAGAACAACCAGAAAGAAACTCAGCAAAGACACAGAGGATTAAACAACACAATAAGCCAACTTGACTTAAAAGATGTATACAGGGCATTCAGCCCACCAAGAGCACAACACACATTTGGTTCCCAGTATACATGGAACATTCGAAATAATAGAACATGTGGTAGGCCACAAAACAAGCCTCCATAAATTTACAAACATCAAAACACTGCAAAGCACCTTCTCATACCACAATGCTATAAAATTAGAAACCAACAAGAGAAAGAATAGTTTAATAAAGTAAAATACATAGAACCTGAATAACACCCTGCTTAAATGGTAGTAGTTGTTGTTAGGTGCCATCATGTTGCTACTGACTCATAGCGACATTATGAACAACAGAACAAAACACTGCCCGATCCTGAGCCAACTGCACTATTGTTGCCACACTTGAGCAGTCCATCTCTCTGGGGGTCTTCCTCTTTTTCTCTGCCCCTCCACATTACCAAACATGATATCCTTCTCCAGCAACTGGTCCTTCCTGACAATATGTCAGAAATATGAGAGATGAAGTTTGACCATCCTGGCCTCCAAGGAGCACTCTGGCTAAACTTTTCCAACACAGAACTACTATTGGTTCTTTTGGCAGCCCATGGCACTTTCAATATTGTCCTCTAACACCATAACTCAAAAACATCAATTCTTCTACGGTCTTCATTATTCCCAGTCCAGCTTTTGAATACCTATGAGGTTATTGAAAATACCATGGTTTGGGTCAGGCACACCTTAGTCTTCAAGCTGACATCTTTGCACTTCAACATTTTAAAAAGGTCTTGTGCAGCAGATTTTCCCAATGCAATATGTCCTTTGATTTCTTGACTACTGCTTCCTTGAGTATTGTTAGTTGATCCAAGAAGAATGAAGTCCTTGACAATTTCAATCTTCTCTCCTTTGCTAAGAATGTTGATTATTGGTCCAGGGGTGAGGGTTTTTGTTTTCTTTACATTGAGATGTAATTCATATCGAATGCTGTGCTCTTTGATCTTCATCAGTACATGTTTTAAGACTTCTTCACTTTCAGCAAGAAAGGTTGTTACATCTGAGTATCACAAGTTGTTAATGAGTCTTCCTCCAATCCTGATGCCACATTTTTCTTCATATAATCCAGGTTCTCAGATTATTTGCTCAACATACAGGTTGAATAAGTATGGTGCAAGAATACAACGTTGTCACACACCTTTCTTAATTTTAAAACATTCAGTGTTCCCATGTGCTGTTCCAACAACTGCATCTTTGTCCATGTACAGATTCCTCAGGAGCACAATTAAGTGTTCTGGAATACTCATACTTTGCAATGTTGTCCATAGATTGTCATGATCCACACAATTAAAAGCCTTTACATAGTCAATAAAGCATAGACTATCTTTCTGATATTCTCTGCTTTCATTCAAGATCCAACAGGCATCTGCAATGATATCCCTCATTCCACGTCCTCCTTTGAATCTGGCTTAAACCTCGGGAAGGTTTATGTCAATGTATGCCTGCAGCCGTTTCTGTATTACCTTTAGTAAAACTTTACTCACATGGGATATCAAAGATATTGTCTAATGATTTCTTCATTCCATTGGGTCACCTCTCTTTGAAATGGGCACAAATATGAATCTCTTCCAATCAGTCAGCCAGAGAGTTGTCTTCCAAATTTCTTGCCATAGATGAGTGAATGCCTCCAGTGCCGCCTCACTTTCTTGGAAGATTTCAAATGTCTGTCATGAACATCGATGTAAAAATTCTCAACAAAATATTAGCCAACGGAATTCAACAACACACCGAGAAAAAAAAAAAAAAAAAAACATCATGACTAAGTGGGATTCATATCACAGAAGCTAGAATGGTTCAATATTAGGGGGAAAAATCAATGTAATCCACCATATAAATAAAGACTAAATAAAAGAAGCACATGATCATATTGATTGATTCAGAAAAGGCATTTGACAGTCAAACTCAACATCCATTCCTGATAAATACTTTCAACAAAGTAGGAATTGAAAGGAAATTCCTCAACATAATTAAGAACATTTATAAAAAAAAACTAACAGCCAATGTAACTCTCAATGGGGAGAAACTGAAAGCTTTCTTTTTGTGAACAGGAACCAGACACGGATGCCCTTTTTCACCACTCCTATTCAATATTGTGTTGGTAGTCTAAGCAAGAGTTATAAGGCAAGACAGGAAAATTAAAGACATCCAAATTTGCAAACAGAAAGTAAAACTCTCTCTATTTTCAGATGACATGATCCTATGCATAGAAAACTGCAAAGACTCAGCAATAAATCTACCTGAACTCATTGGAAGATTCAGCAAAGTGACAGGGTACAAGATCAACCTACAAATACCAGTTGGTTTCCATTATAATATTAATGACAGTGCTGAAAATAAAATTAGGAAAACAATATCATTTACATAGGCTACCCAAAGAATGAAATATTTAAGAATAAAATGAAGCAGAGAAATAAAGGACCTATACAGAGAAAACTGCAAAACAATATACATGAAACCAAAAGAGACTTTCAAAGATGGAAGAATATACCGTGCTTCTGGATTAGGAAGGATTAACATTGTGAAAACGTCAATAATACCCCAGGCAATCTACACATTTGACAGAATCCCAATAGAGATTCCAGAAACATTCTTTAAAGAGATGGATGAAACAATTTCCAAATTTATATGAATGGAAAGAGACCCAGCATAAGCAAAGTACTGCTTAAGAAAAAGAAAAAAGTTGGATACCTCTCACTTTCTTATGTCAATATGTACCATATGACTACCGTGGACAAAAACAGCTCCGTACTGGTACAATGCAAGATGCATAGATCAATGAAACAGAAACAGAAATCCAGATATTAACCCATCCATACACAGCCATCTGATCTTTGTCCGAGGGCTAAACTATATTGAATATGGAGGAGATAGTCTCTTCAACAGATGGTGTTGGAAGATCTGGAAATCGATTTGTAAAAGATTGAAAGAAGACGTTTATCTTATGATGTATACATGTGAATATGTGAATTCCATAATTATAAAGAAGGAAAAGGTCAAAATGGATGTCAGAAGACACACTGAAACTTGCTCTCCAGCGTAGAGATGCTAAAGCAAATGGAGGAAATTAGGAGATCAAAGAGCTGAACAGAAAACTTCAAAGGTCACCTCTAGAAGATAAAGCCAAATATTACAACGAAATGTGCAAAGATCTAGAATCAGAAAACCAAAAAGGAAGAACATGTTCAGTATTTCTCAAGCTGGGGGAACTGAAGAAAAAATTCAAGCCTCAACTTTCATTATTGAAAGATTCACTGGGCAAATTATTGAATGATGCAGAAAACATCAAGAGAAGATGGAAGGAATACACAGTGTCACTGTACCCAAAGGAAATGGCTAATGTTCAATCATTACAAGAGGTAGCATATGATCAAGAGCCAATGCTACTGAAGGAGTAAGTCCAAGGTGCATTGAAGGAATTCACAAAGAACAAGACACCAAGAATTCATGGAATAAAAATGGAAATCTTTAAAGAAAGTGAGGCGGCACAGGAGTCATTCACTCATCTCTGCCAAGAAATTTGGAAGACAACTATCTGTCCGAGTGGTTGGAAGAGATCCATATTTGTGTCCATTCAAAAGAGAGGTGACCCAACGGAATGCAGAAATCATTGGACAATGTCTTTGATATTTCATGCAAGTAAAGTTTGCTGTAGGCATATATTGACAGAGAACTTCCAGAGGTTCAAACCGGATTCAGAAGAGGACGTGGAACAAGAGATATCATTGCTGATGTCCAATGGATGTTGGCTGAAAGCAGAGAATATCAGAAAGATGTTACCTCTACTTTATTGACTATGCAAAGGCTTTTGATTGTGTGGATCATGACAAGCTATAGACAGCATTGCGAAGTATGAGTATTCTGGAACACTTAGTTGTGCTCATGAGGAATCTGTACCTGGAACAAGAAACAGTTGTTCAAACAGAACATGGGAACACTGAATGTGTTTAAATTAAAAAATGTGTGCGACAATGTTGTATTCTTTCACCATATTTATTCAACCTGTATGTTGAGCAAATAATCCGAGAAGCTGGGCTATATGAAGAAAAACATGGCATCGGGATTGGAAGATGACTCATTAACAACTTCCAATATGCAAATGATACGGCATTGCCTGTTGAAAAGAAAGAAGACTTAAAATATTTACTGATGAAGATCAAAGAGCACAGCCTTCGATATGGATTACCTCTCAATGTAAAGAAAACAAAAATCCTAACCACTGGACCAATAAACAACATTCTTATCAATGGAGAAAATATTGAAGTTGTCAAGGACTTCATTTTTCTTGGATCAACTATCTACAGTCATGGAATCCGCAGTCAAGAAATCAAAGGACGTATTGCATTAGGCAAATCTGCTTCACAAGTCCTTTTTAAAGTGTTGAAGTGCAAAGATGTCAGTTTGAGGACCAAGGTGCACCTGATCCAAGCCATGGTATTTTCAGTAATCTCATATGCATGTGAAAGCTGGATCATGAATAAGGAACACCGTAGAATAATTGATGGTTTTGAGTTATGGTGTTAGAGGAGAATGTTGAAAGTGCCATGGACTGCCAAAAGAACCAGTAGATCCGTTTTGGAAGCAGTGAAGCCAGAATGCTCCTTGGAGGCCAAGATGGCCAAACTTTGTCTCTCATATTTTGTACATATTTTCAGAAGGGACCAGTTGCTGGAGAATGATATGTTTGGTAAGGTGGAGGGTCAGAGAAAAAGAGAAAGACCTCTAATGAGATGGATTGACCAAGAGTCAGCATCGTTGGACTCAAGGGTGGCAAAAGTAGTGAGGTTGGTCCAGGATCAGGCAGTGTTTCATTCTGCTGTGCTTAAGGTCCCCACTCGATGTCACCTAACAACAACAACAAATATAGGGCACACAGAAACAACCAATCATTGTGAATTTCACACAAACCAAAGAAGACAATATAGATCATTGGAACACACTAAAAATGATAAGATCCTGTACATTAAAAGATTTCACCAAAATAGCAAAAAGGAGATCCCAACATGGGGGAAATTATTTTACTATGACATATCAGACAAGGGTTGAATTTCTAAAATCTATAAGAAAATATAAATATCTACAAGAAAAAGACAAGTAATCCAATTAAAAAATGGGCACAGAACATGAACAGACACTTCACCAAGCAAGAGATTTGGGCAGCCAACAAATATATGAAGAAATGTTTGCAATCATTCGCAATAGTTGTTGTTTTTGTTAAGTGTTGTCGAGTTGAATCCATCCCATAACCACCCTGTAGAGGGTTTCCAAGGAGCAGTTAGTGAGCTTGAACCACTGACCTTGCAGTTTAAAAGACTTGGTGGTCTGAAACATTAGCCCACAGTTAGAAGCAAATGAAAACAACAATGACATATCATCTCACACCAGCTATGGCAACAAAGTTAAAAATAGCAGAAGACAATAAATTCTGGCAAGGGTGTGGAGAGACTGGGACCCTCCAATGTTGCCGGTGGAATTGAAAAATGGTCCAAACACTCTGGAAAACAGTATGGCACTGCCTGAGAAATTAAAAAATACAAATACCTTATGATCCAGTAATTCCTCTGCTTGGTATATATCCACAAGAAATATGAATCCTAACAAGAGTAGATATATGTGCATCATTGTTCATAGCAGCACTGTTCATAATAGTAAAAAGATGGAGACAGCCAAGAATGGACAAACAAACTTTGGTACATGCACAATGTAATAATATGCTACCTTGAATAATAACAAGGAAGCTGAAAAACATCACATAACATGTACGAATATTGAGGACATTTTGCTGAGTGAAATTAGTCAGTCACAAAAGTACAAATATTGCATAAAACCATTGTATAAAACCATTAGTGTAAAAGCTTAAAAGAAGATACCCACACTTAAAGGAAAAAAAAAAATGTTGCCAGAGGTGGGAGTGAGGGGACAGTAGAGTACAGGTTTGGGGACACATCATAATTCATAATTCAGGTGTTGGAGAGGGCATCTAGGCATAGTCTGAATTGGTAAAAGAGGGTAAATGATTTTAAGATGCTTGACTGTCTTATGAATATTGGTTCTCATTGCCTACTGTTGTAAAATAGACACTTGAGTGGAATAGAAAGCATTATTGGGAAACATGATTACAGAAAGCTCATAAGCCCATTTTCAGCCTATACCTGATTGGAATACCTAAAAGGGTTCTAGAATTTGCCCAGTAAAATATGCTTCCTGTGGAACCTTTTAGTGTATAAGACCTTAGGTGGAATCCTGAGCTCCATCCAGAACCTTCTGATGTTGGACATTCTCACTTGAAAGCACAAGCAGACCAGCCTTGAGCAGCTAGAGGAACAGAAGAAACTTCTTGAAAGATGAAACAGCTGGAAAAAATCCAAAATAAAAATGGTAGTCTGATTGGCTACTACAAGAAAAAGCAAGTTTTTAGACTGGGTTCTATCAAGGCAATCAATCAAGTATATCCAGGAGAAACCAGCTTCCAAGACTGAAACAAAAAGGGAAAACATGGGTAGGCATGTAAGCTTGCTGGTGACCATGTTTGTCTACTGGTGAGTGAAAAACTGGTAAGGCAGCAATGAACATATGTGCTGAGTTTGACCATGTTTCATAGACTCCCATCGACCTGAAAATGAGAGAGAGAAGAGAAAGTGTTGACTGGTCTGAAGTGTGGTGAGACCTGGTGACTTCTGAGCCCATGGAAAAGGACATAGCCACAGTGGTCTAGAGCTGAGAGTGAAGCTACAGCAGATATGAAGTGAGTGAAGATGCACAAGAATGTGTACCCATTTGACCAAACTTCAATGGCTTGATTGTCAGAACTCAACTACAGGAAGATTAAAAAAAAAAAAAAATTCTTTTGATAAAGGAAACAAGTGTAAATTGCTATAGTTTCATGAACTTGAAAAATCCTTATGGATGTAGTAGCTCGATATATCAACTGAGAGGGAAGAATCTTCGCATCAAGTATCAATCCTATCCCCTCTGTATATAACGTTGATAGGGATGGATAACTCAGGCATTGGCTATCTAAAATTGTATGTGTTGGGGAGTGATGGGCTACACAAAGTGACTGGCTTATAGTTTTCAAATGTTTCTTTAGTTTTAGAGTGTGCAGGGGAAAGTAAAATCCCGATTAA
This sequence comes from Chrysochloris asiatica, assembly GCF_000296735.1. NCBI lineage: Eukaryota > Metazoa > Chordata > Mammalia > Afrosoricida > Chrysochloridae > Chrysochloris > Chrysochloris asiatica. The sequence continues at coordinate 5,333,390 of NW_006408644.1, read as the reverse complement.
ACAGCTTTCATCTTGTCTGGATTGCTCTGGTGAAAGAGATGGGGATAAGATTCTTATGATACAATAGTGAATACTTGCTATCATGACTAACTTTGATGGTAATAACTGTAAAGGTAAAAATTTTGTAACAAAAAGCGGAGAGTATTTTACCTTAAAGTAAGTCTCTTTTATTTTTTTGTAGTAGTGTTTTGTAATTTTCTTTGTATAAGTCCTTTGTTTCTCTGGTTACATTTATTCCTTGATATTTCATCCTTTGGGTCGCTATTGTAAATGGTATTGCTTTCCTAATGTCCATTTCAACGCTGTCGTTTTTGGTATAGAGGAATCCAACTGATTTTTGTATGCTGATCTTATATCATGCCACTTTGCTGAACCTACCAATGAGGTCGAGTTGCTTTTTAAATGAGTCTTTGGTGTTTTCTACATATAGGAGCATATCATCTGCAAATAGGGAGAGTTTTACTTTCTCTTTGCTAATTTGTATGCCTTTAATTTCCCTGTCTTGCCTTATAGCTCTTGCTAAGACTTCCATCACAATATTGAATAGGAGTGGTGACAAAGGACATCTTTGTCTGGTTCCTATTTGCAGAGGGAAGGCTTTCATATTCTCTCCATTGAGAGTAATGAAGGCTATTGATTTTGTATTATGCTCTTTATTATGCTGAGGAATTCCCTTCAATTCCTATTGTGTTGAGTGTCTTTTTCAGTAATGGATGTTGGATTTTGTCCAATGCCTTTTCTGCATAAATCAATATGATCATGTGGTTCTTTTCTTTTTTCTTATTTATATGGTGGATAACGTTGATCGTTTTTCTAATGTTGAACCATCCTTGCATTCCTGGTATGACTCCCACTTGCTCATGATGTATTATCTTTTTCATGGGTTGCTGGATTCTGTTGGCTAGGATTTTGTTGAGAATTTTTGCATCTATGTTCATGAGGGATATTGGTCTATGGTTTTCTTTCTTAGTGACGTCCTTCCCTGGTTTTTGTATAAGGGTTATGCTTGCTTCATAAAATGTATTAGGAAGTTTCCTATCCTCCTCTATATTTTGGAATAATTTGAGTAGAATTGGTGACAGCTCTTCCCTGAATGTTTGGCAGAATCCACCAGTGAAACTGTGTGGGCCTGGACTTTTTTTGATTGGGAGTCTTTTGATGACCTGATCAATTTCTTCTTTTGTTATGGGTTTGTTCAGATTTTCTACTTTACTGTTTGTTCAGATTTTCTACTTTACTGTGTGTAAGTTTTGGTAGGTTGTGTTTCTCTAAAAATGTATCCGTCTCTTTTAAGTTTTTAAATTTGTTGGAGTACAACTCTTCATAGTATTCTATTATTATCCTTTTGATTTCCATTGGTTCCATTGTGACATCACCCACGTGGTTTCTAATGCATGTTATTTGTGTCTTCTCCCTTTTTTCTTTTGTTTGGTTTGCCAATGGTCTGTCGATTTTGTTAATTTTTTCAAATAACCAGCTTCTTGTCCTTTTGATTGTTTCTATAGTTTTTCTATTTTCTATCTCTTTTATGTCTGCTCTAATCTTTATTATTTCTTTTCTTTTGGTGGCTGTGAGTTCTCTCTGTTGGTCTGTTTCTAATTGTTGTAGATGCTGTGTTAATGTGTTAATTTTGGTTCTTTCTTCTTTTTGGATGTGTGTGTTTATGCAATAAATTGTCCTCTCAGCACCAATTTCACCATGTCCCATAAATTTTGGTATGTTGTGTTTTTGTTCTCATTTATTTCTAGGAACTTTGTGAATTCATGTTTAATTTCTTCTACTACCCAGTTGCTTTTCAGCAGGGTGTTATTCAGTTTCCATGTATTTGACTTGATTTCCTTGGTCTTCCTATTGTTGATTTCGAATTTGATAGCATTGTGGTCTGAGTAGATGCTTTGTAGTATTTTGATATTTGTAAATTTATGGAGATTTGTTTGGTAGCCTAAAATATGGTCTACTCTGGTGAATATTCCATGTGCAATGTGAAAGAATGTGTATTTTGCAGTTGTTGTGTTGAATGCTAATTGTGTTGTTTAGTTCTTCTGTGTCTTTGTCAAGTTTCTTTCTGGTTGATCTATTCATTTTTGAAAGCAGTGTATTAAAACCACCCACTATTCATGTAGATTTATCTCTTTCTTCAAATCTATTAGAGTTTGTTTTATATATTTTGGAGCTCTTTCATTGGGAGCATAGATATTTATTATGGTTATTTCCTCTTGTTTAATTGTCCCTTTACTCATGAGATAATGTCCATCTTTATCTATTATGTGGTTTTTTGCCTTAAAGTTTATTTTATCAGAGATTAGTACTGTCACTCTTCTTCACTTTTTATTGCAATTTGCTTGGTATATATATATTTTTCCATCCTTTGACTTTTGATCTGTTTTTGTCTCTCTGTGTGAGATGTGTCTCTTGCAGACAGCATATTGAAGGATCATGTTTTCTATCCATTCTGCCACCCTCCATCTCTTAACAGGTGCATTTAATCCATTTACATTCAGTGTAATTATCAACAGGTATTGATTAATTGCTGCCATTATTATTACTATTATTATTTTTGTGTGGTGTTGCTGCTTCTTTTTTCTGATTGCCTTCCTTTGTTGGGTTCATGATTTTGTGTTCTGTCTTATGAGTTTCCTCATAGTTTTAATGTTTTCATGTTCTTCTTGGATTTTCATTCTCTTGGTATGTTGAGAAGTGTTAATATTCTTTGAAGTTGCCTCATAATCCATTAACTTTTCTCTCCATTTAGTGTAGTCTATTTCATCCTGTAATCTTCCTGACCTTCTCACCATCTGGATCTCTGTTCCTACATGTTTACCTTCTTTTACATTGTACTGGTTTTGATCATAGACTGACCTCCCAGATTCTTTGAGTTTGTTCTTATAGTTTTGTTCTGACAACAACTCTTCCTTCTGTCGACTTAATTCAGAGAGGTGCTGTCATATATGTCAATATCTGGTTGTTGTCTCTTCTTGTTAGTTCTCAGTCCACAGAACCCCCTTTAGGATGTTTTGTCACTCAGGTTTGGCTTTCGCAAAATCCCTTAGTTTCTGTTTATCCTGGAATGTTTTGATTACACCATCATATTTGTTTGATAGCTTTGCTGGATAAAGGATTTTTGGTTGGTAATTTTTTTTTCTTTCAGGTTTTTATATATGTCTCCCATTGCCTTCTTGCTTGCATATTTTCAGCTGACAGATCTGAGCTCAATCTGACTTGCTTACCTTTGTATGTGACACTTCTGTTTTCCCTGACTGCTTTCAGAAGTGTCTTCTTATCTTTGAGTTTGGAGAGCTTGACTATGATGGCTTTGTGATTTTCTTTCTTTCTTTTTTATTTTTTCATTAAATAAATGTTTTAATGTGAATTGTGTGATAGTCTACATTGGAGAATATTAGTCTTACATCCATTCTATCATACATCGTTTCATTGTCTTAGTTACCATCTCATCCATGCATCCTCCCGCAATCAAAGGATGTGCCGTGCAAGCCTGCCCCCCCATACACAAACAATCCTCAGCCCCTTTCCCTCTCTGGATCCCAAGTTCCCAGCCACTCCATCTCTTCATGTCGTCTTCTCTATCTCCATCTCAGGCCTCACTGCTTCTCTGGGTAGGATGCCCCTCTCTGCTCTTCACCATTAATGATATCAGGGCCCTCCGCTCCTAAACTGAAAAGTTAATCACTCCCCAATTTGCTACAAAATGTCCAACTTTAGATTTCCAACCCTCACAATCAGTCCTGATAACAATTATTCACTACTGCATCACAAGAGACCCATCTGTATTTCATTTTATCAGCCCTTCCCTTCCTAGACAGGCTGGATACTATTCACTGGGAACTCTACCTTCCTCCACATCCTTTCTATCTAGGTTCCCTCTTGAAAGCTTGTAAGCCAGTCATTTCTTACCTTTGCATCCCTCCCTCCATTTCGGATAGCCAATGTCCAAGTTGCCCATCCCTGACTACTCTTTGTGTGGATGGGGTTGGAATAGTTCTTGCAGCAGGGATTTGTTTCCTCTTTTGAGCTACTGAATTTATAGGTGTAGGTTTGGTGATTTTCTTTTGGGGTCTAACCTTCCTGGAGTTTGTTAAACTTCTTGAATTTTATCTTTTCACTTTTCAGGATGTTAGAGAAATTTTCTTCCAGCAGTTCTTCAACTATTTCCTCTGTGGACTTATGTGGTACTTCTTGTACTGGAATGCTGATCATTCTTAAGTTATTCCTCTTCATGTTGTCCACCTTGAATCTTAGACCTTCCTCAGAATTTTTTATCCATTTTTGCATTTGTTCTTTTATCTTAGTGGTATTAAGAGATTTGTCTTCCAGATCATTGATTCTGCCTTCCATCTCATCTATTCTACTCTTCTGCCCTTTCAGAATGTTCTCTATTTCTGTTATTTTGTTATTGGTAGTTTGGACCTCTTTCTGTAGGTTTTGAATTGTTTCTAATGCTGTATCTATCTTATTAGATTGTTTCTATAGCATGCGGTTGAACTCAGCCCATTTCCTCATTGCTGCCTTTCCCCCTCTTCCACTCACCAGTAGACCAATGTGATCGTTAGCAAGCTTACATGCTTGACCATGTGTTCTCATTTAGTTTTAGTGTTAGAGGGGGGTTTGCCTGAAGGAACTTGATTGCTTGCCTTGATAGCTTCTAGGCAATTAGCTTGCTTATTCTTGTAGTAACCAATCTTACTGCCATTTTTGTTTTGGGTTTTCCTGATGATCTTTCTTTGAAGATGTATCTTCTGTTGCTCTAGCTGTTCAAGGCTGGTCTGCTTGTCCTTTCTAGTGGGAGTGTCCCACCTCAGAAGGTTCTGTATGGGGTGCAGGATTCCACCTAAGGTCCTATACTCTGCAAAGACTCCACAAGAAGCCTATTTCATGGGGCAAGTTGTAGAAACCCTTTTAAGTATTCCAATAAGTTACAAGGTCAGTGATTTATGCTCACCAGCTGCTACTTGGAATCCTTATGCAGGATCACTATGGGTCAGAATTGAGTCAACAGCACTTAACAACAACAACAACAGCAATCGATTATAGGCTGAAGATGGGTTTACAAGATTTCTGTAATCAATTTTCCTGACATTCCTTTCAAGACCACTGAAGTGTTTGTTTTACAATAGTAGGCTAGGGACACCAATATTCCTAAAACAGCCAAGCATTTTAGTATTATTTCCCCTCTTCAAACTATGCCTAGATCCCTGTATCACAGAACCCTGTTGTTCCAAGGTTGAGCATGCATCACTATTTACCTCTGTCCTACTTAGGCCATCCGAACCTGTCTCAGTGTTCCCCTATCTACCTTGTTCTTCCATACACTTCCCCTTTTGTATTATCCTCCCAAATACCCAAACTCTGATGTGTCTGCCACCTATCCTGTGCTCTAACATCACCTCCCTCCACCTCCCCATAACCCCCTCCCAACTCCCTTTAGGATGTTTTGCAGTGCAGAGTTAGCTTTGGCAAAATCCCTTCTCTTCTGTTTATCTTGGAGTGTTTTGATGACACCATCTTATTTGATTGGCAGCTTAGCTTGTTAGAGTATTCTTGGTTGGCAGTTTTTGTTTTGTTTTTTCTTTCAGGTGTTTATATAAGTATCCCCATTGCCTTATTTCCTGCATGGTTTCTGCTCAGAGATCCAAGCTTAATCTGATTTGTTTCTCTTTGTACGTAATACTTCTCTTTTCCATAGCTGCTTTCAGTATTCTGTCCTTATCTCTGATTTTGGAGAGATTGATTATTATACGTCTTGATGATTTTCTTTTAGGATCTATCCTTCCTGGGGTTCATTGAGCTTCTTGGATGCTTATTTTTCCCTTTTCAGAATGTTAAAGAAATTTTCTTCCAGAATCTCTTCAACAATCTCCTCTGTGGACTTGTATGAGTCTTCCTGTTCTGGAATGCTGATAATGCTCAAGTTATTCCTCTTCATGTTGTCCAACATTAACCTTAGACCTTCAGATTTTTTGTATCCTTTTATCTTCTTGCTCTTCTATCTTAGTAGTATTGAGAGATTTGCCTTCCAGTTCACTAGTTCTGGCTTCCATCTGTTCAATTCTACTCCTTTGCTCTTTCTGGCTATTGTCTATTGATGATATTCTATTATTAATCATTTGGACCTCTTTCTGTAGGTTTTGAATTGTTTCCAATGCTGTATCTATTATATTTGATTGTTCCTGTAGTGCTTTCCTGACTTCTTCCTTATTTTTCTCCACTCCATTATAAAGTGTTTTGATACATTTAATAATTATTTTTCTGAATTCCATCTCAGACATTTTGAAAGCTGCCTGCCTTCCAATATGGAGTGTAGGTCTACTTTCCAGCTCATTTGTCTTAGTCACTTTATCTTGTTTCTGGACATGTGCTGATATGATCCTCTGTTTCTGTTTCTTGGGTATGTTCAGTGATTATCTGTAGCCTTAATACTTAATTGAGTGTGTATTTTGGTATTTTTTATGCCTTCTGATTGCTTACAGGTAGATGTGATCAAGAGGTGGGCTTCCCTTTCCATTCTTGTTATTACTCAACTGTCACAGGTGGTTGCTGCCTTCCTGGTGTATGGCAGCTGGTATTGGTTCTTGCCTGGATTGTGGGATTTTGTAGGGTGTGATTGTAGCTTGACTATGATACCAATTGCTGTCTCTTCTTGGGTAATGTAGGGCTAGAAAGAGCCCCCTAAAGGTAAAGCTGCATTCAAATTACAAAACAGCAATACCCACCCCCCCAATTAAAAATAAAAATAAAAAGACAGATTGCATGTTGTAGTCTATAATTGCAGAAAAGAGAGAAATGGGCGGGGGGGGGGGCGGGAATCTAATATGAGTATGATTTTAATGTTCTCTTTTGGCTTTTTGCCTTCAAGGTCTCCTGAGAAATTTCAAGATGCCACTATTGGTTGTTGTGACCTAACTCAGGATTTAATTTTTGGCCTGTTTCTTTCTTAGTCTGTTTGTTCTGCTCCACAACCCCCATTCAGGCCTTTTTCATGGTGATAAACAGCTCAGGGCTTGCTGTGTCCGTTTTGCACTGCTGTTTGGTTTTCATTGGAAATGTTTCTTTAAATTTTGAGGAGATCTGTGTGTAAGACTTGTAGAACCCTCCAGGGGTGGGTTCTATCCACTTGCTCAGGCACCCCACTAGTCACCAGAATGGAGGTGAGCAGACAGCGGGAGAATGATTAACAGATCAAAAACAAAAAACAAAAACAAGAATGTCTACACTTTTATCTCTGCAGATCAGCCAGGTTTCTGTGGCTGCTGTGATCCTTCTTCCACTCAGTCTCACCAAGACAGCTGCTTCAGGAGATGCTGAGTTGGGGCAAATCCCAGAAAACACTAGATTCCTTGCTTCTACTACAATATCCACTGGCTGTAAGTCTTTAGACTTTCTAAATATTCTTGTATATGTGGTTTAGAGGTCCGGGACCATCTATTGAAACTGCTTCATATGGTATTCTGTGTTATTGCTGGCAGAGATCCTCAGTGCACTTATATCCTCTCTGCCATCTTGTTTATCTCTTGTCTGTTATTGATATTTCAAGTATTTTTAAGGTAGTTTCATTATGAGTTCTTCATCAAAAAGATTTTCCCTCGTTTTATTCTACTTTATTGCTTGAGCTATCTTAAACTATTTCTATATACGATTTGTAACTGACTGCTTTCTTCAAGGCAGTACATCTTTATTTTATATATTTCTTTATTAGTTATATGTTTGACCTTATTGTTTATGCTTTTTTTGGTTTATTTTATTTTGCTTCAATATATCTTCACTATGTCTTTAAATTGCCCATCTCCCTTTGAACTATTTTAATAGTTTTTGTAATATTGGTCTGTGTATGAATTCGTGGATACCTGGTGTGGGACTGTAAGATCAGCACTGGCCTGATAAACACAAGGTCAGCAGTTCAAATCTACCACCTGATCCTTGGAAAACTTCTACAGGGTCGCTATGAATCTAACCAACTCAATGGCACTTAACAACAATTACTTTGGTGTTGCTAGTTTAGTGGTTCTGGTTTCTCTCACTGATGGGAATTGTGGTCTCATACACCTGGGACCACATTTAGCAACAATATCTTTTCTGATTGTATTGGGTGAAGGTGTGAAAGCTGGTCACTTCTGTGATGATGGGTACCAGATGTTGGATATTTAGGATCCTTCTGTATCTCTTAGGTAGCAACATAGACATTCTGTATTAGCATGAGCATTGAATGCAGTCTTTGGATAGCTGATTGGGTTATCTTTGCAGTCACAGGGAATTAGTGCTTCTCTAATGGGCAAAGCAAACTCTCTGCTTACATGAGTTGTGTCCCAATGGAGGAGATATGGCAGAGGGCCTCTGCATATGCAAGGAAGGCACTTCTCTCTCTGTAGATGTACACTCTTTGTATTATCAATAACCTCTCCTGATATGTTAATGACCCAGTCCAACTCATTTTGTTCAAATGACACTTCCCTGTACTCCCCCAGGGTTATTTTCTGCTGATTCAAATTGGGAAAACAATTCTAGGCTGGCAAGCCAAGTGCAGACAACCAGAATAATTTCTGCATTCCCATTGTTTAATTCTAGCTCTTCCCAGTCAGTGCTCAATCCAACTGTTCAATCTTTTATTTGAGGTTTAGGTAGTGTTGTGCCATCTGGTCAGTTCTGACTCACAGGGTTTCCGTGATTGTAAATATTTATAGGAGCAGAACTGATGTGACAATGTGGATTAATTTGGCAGACTGCAAAGTTTATTTAAACTGTAAGATTGGCCACTGAAGTGCTATAGTTGTTCCTCAGAAATCCTATACAGGGTCACTATGGGTTGGAACTGAATCAACGGCACGTCACTTTCACTTTTCACTAAGAATGCCTCATCTTTCTCCCATGGAATAGCTGGTACATTGGAAGGGCTGACTTTCAATTAGCAGCCAAACGCAAAACCAACCACTACACAATCAGAACTCCTTTAAAGTTCAAGTGTCTGAGGTCACTGTACTCTCTTCACTTAAATTCGTAAGTCTTTATTACAGTGGGACTTTATGTGGTGTCTTTCAAAGTTGCCATCTTAACTGGCACTCCCAAAGCATCTTTTTTAAAAAATTTTTATTGTGATTTGAGTGGTAGTTCACATGTGATTTGAGAGATAATTTACATCGGTTTTACACTCATAATATCATATTTCATTTCAATGCAATTATTAAAATCCCATTCATGCATCATCATTCAACAGTATTTGCTTCTTCTTTCCTCTGTTTTTTTGTTGTTGTTATTTTTGTTGTTGTTTTGTTTTTGATGAACACATAAAAAATCAGGATTATATAGTCATTTAAAGAACCAAAAACCACATCCTACAAGCCTGGCTTCTGTCTGACAGCACATGACTTTCTCTTCCCATGAGTCTAGAGTCTTCAGCTGCTCTATCTTTCTGTGTCATCATCTCTGCCCCCATCTTTGGTGACGCTGCTTCTCTGGCTAAGTCCCACATTGCACTTCTGCTCTTCCCCCTTGATGGTCCAAGGGTCCTGTGTTCTTGGACTGTAACATTCACTACCCCCACCCCCATTTTTGTTACAAAACTTCTACTTTTACAGTTGTGAAAATCACAATTAATCATGATAACAATTACTCACTATTGAATCATAAGAATCATCCCAATCTTTTTTTTACCAGACCCACTAGACACAATAAAAACTATTCAGTGGGTATTCTACCTTCCCCTGCACACTCTGAAACTGAACTCCCATTTGAAAACTTGTAAGGCAGTCACTTCATGCCTTTATAGCCCTCCCCCACACACACATTTTAGGTAGCCAGTGTTTAAGTTGCCTATCCCTATCAACCCTGTGTACAGAGGGAATGGGAATGAATCTTGATGTGAAGATTTCTTTCCTCTCAATTGGTATTTTGAGCTACTGCTTCCATAAGTAAAGGGCAAGTTCATCAAATTGTAGCAATATACACTTGTTTCCTTTATCTTTTTTTTTTTTTTTTATTCTTCCTCTAGTCAGGTTCTGATCATCCAGCCATTGAAGCTAGGTCAAATGTATACAACCTGCAAATTTGAGCATTTTTGTGCATCTCTGGCGGGGTCTGACCTCGACATAGTTCTGTTGTTCACGAGTGTTTGGTTCACGAGGAGGGGAGATCCAGTGGCGATAGGGATAGCAAAAGAATACACAGACAGACAGAAGAAGGGAGACAATGAGGCACCCCAAAGCCAGGGTGGATACATCACTGGTGGGCAGGCTTGGGAGTACAGGCATCGTGGCCTCTGCAGGCAGCAACTCACTGCCCTGCAATCTTTACTGCATGCCTTCCAACCCGTAATGCACTGCTATCTTTACTCCATGCCTTCCAACCAGTAATGCACCGCAATCTTTACCCCATGCCTTCCAACCAGTAATGCACACCTGGGGAGGCCCGGGCCTCTGTTTTATTTAGGGGAGGAGCTTCACACCAAGCTGGGAGGGATCTTTACAGAAGAACGGTATTATTCAGACAAGACAATCCTTAAGATAAGTTAAGCCAGTAAACCTTACTTAAACCAATATTCCTTTCTTCCTTACTGGGTTTAACCTTCACTTGGATCAAACGGATTGAACCCAGGGTGGTCCTAGGGCGTTGCCCCCATTGTCCTTAATCCTGTATTCCCAGAATTTACCGCTCCACCCCAAGTGAATATACCCTGGGCAGTTCCTCTCCAGAGCCTCCCTGCTTAATCCCAGTAAACCTGTCCTTGTTCGTCCTCTGAGGAAGCTTTACTGCCTTGGTTCTAGGGGGAAAATCTTGACCTTAGAAACTTAGGGGAATATTGCATTTCTCTGTGGACATCCAGGGCTCATGTTTGGAATTAAATAAATATAACTGAACACTAAGATGAAAACCAATTTGCTATTAACTGCCAAGTGGCTAGATCTGTTACACTCGGGCCTATAGGGCCTCGAACCTCTGCACGGTCTGCAACACATCTCCCCTTACTTCATATCTACTGGACACTTCGCTATCAACCCTAGCCCTCCTTGTCCATGGGCCCAGGAATGCCTAGGTCTCACCACACTTCGAACCAACCAGCCCTTCTTCTTCTCAAGCTTAGCTCCAGGTTGATGGAAGTCTATGGAATATAGTTGAACTCATCCCATATCTTCATTGCTGCTTTTCCTCTACTTCCACTTACCTGTAGACCAACATGGTTACCAGCAAGCTTACATGCCTGCTTCTGTATTACTTTCAGTTTCAGTCTTGGAAGGGGGTTTGTCCTGAAGGGACTTGATTGCTGAACTTGATGGCTACCCAGCAAGCAACTTGCTTGTTTATATTATACCAAATCATACTGCCATTTTTTGTTTTGTTTTGTTTTTTTGTTTTTGTTCTGGTCTTTTATCAAGAATAACTTCTGTTCCTCTAGCTGCTCCAAGCTAGTCTCCTTACTTTTCAAGTTGGAATGCCCCAACCTTGAAGGTTATGGGTGGGGATCAGGATTCCACCTAAGGTCTTATACACTACAAAGACTACACAAGAATCCTCTTTCACTAGACAAATTTTAGGACCACCTTAAATAGTCCAATAAACTATAGACTGAAGACAACCTTACAAGCTTGCTATAATTATATTTCTGGATATTTCTTTCTATCTCACTCAAGTGTCTATGTTATAATAGTAGACAAGAGAAACCAATATTCATAACACAGTTAAGAATCTAAAAATTATTTCTCTTTTACCCATGCAGAGTATGTTTCAATCCCTGTATCACAGAGCCCTGTTGTTCCAATATTGAGCATACACTACTACTTACCTCTGACACATTTAGCCCATGCAAAGCTACCTAAGTGTTCTCTATAGCCCTTATCCTTCCATCCCCATCTCCCTACATGTGTATTGCCATCCCCAGCACCCAAACTATGATGTGTCTATCACCCACTCTTTGCTTTAGCGTCCCCTCCTTCTCACCCTTGGTACCTAACAAAGTTTTGTTTTGTTTCGTTTTTTAAAATTTCCCCCTTTTAGTTTGGGTATCTTTTGAGTGCCTTCCGAATATGTAGTCACTGAAAACCTTATGAATAGCAGGAAAAAAAAGAACAAAAAAACCACTGTCAGCTGTAGTGCCAGAAAATGAGCCCCTCAGTTTGGAAGGCACTCAAAATGCAGCTGGGGAAGAGCTGCCTCCTCAAAGTAAAGTTGACCATAATAAAGTGAATGGAGTAAAGTTCGTGAGAGAAAAGGCTGCAGGACCTTAATTTGATGATGAGGCAAAACTCAAAGTAAAGAAAAACAGCTGTAAACATCCATTGAAAATCAGAATATGGAATATACGAAGTATGAATCTGGGAATATTGAAAGTTGTCAAAAATAAAATACAATGCATAAACATTGATATCTTATGCATTAGTGAGCTAAAATGGACTGGTATTGGCCATTTTGAATCTGACAACCACATGGTTTACTATGCAGGGAACTACAAATTGAAAAGAAATTATGTCTCATTCATTGTCAAAAAGAACATATTCAGATCAGTCATGAGGTACAATGTTGTCTGTGACAGGATAATATCCATGTGCCTACAGGAAAACTCAGTTAATACAACTATTATTCAAATTTACACACCAACCAATAAAGCCAGAGAAGATGAAATACAAGAATTATGCCAACTTCTTCAACCTGAAATTGATCAAACATGTAATCAAGATGTATTGATCATTAATGGTGATTGGAATCCAAAGGTTGGCAGCAAAGAGGAATGATCAGTAGTTGGAAAATATGGTGTTGGTGATAGAAATGATGCTGGAGAACACATGATAGAATTCTGGAAAATCACTGATTTGTTCATTTCAAAAATCTCTTTTACACAGCATAAGAGACTACTATACACATGGGCCTCACGAGATGGAATACATAGAAATCAAATTGAGTGCATCTGCAGAAAGAGGTAATGGAAAAACTCCTTATCATCAGTGAAACCAAGGCCAGGGGCAGACTATGAAAAAGACAATCAATTACTCATATGCAAATTCAAACTGAAGCTCAAGAAAATGAAAACAAGTCCACGATTACCAAAATATGACCTTGAATATATCCCACCTGAATTTAGAGATCATCTGAAGAACAGATTTGATACATTAAACACTAAAGACCAAAGACCAGAAGAGTTGTGGGATGACATCAAGAACATCATGTGTGAAGAGAACAAAAAGCAAAAAGTCATTCAGAAAACAAGAAAGAAGGAAAAGGTCAAAATGGATGTCAGAAAAGACACTGAGACTTGCTCTCCAGCATAGAGATGCCAAAGCAAATGGAAGAAATGAGGAGGTCCAAGAGCTGAACCGAAAATTTCAAAGTTCAGCTCGAGAAGATAAAGACAAATATAACAACAAAATATGCAAAGATCTGGAATCAGAAAACTGAAAAGGAAGAACACACTCAGAATTTCTCAAGCTGGGGGAATTGAAGAAAAATTTCAAGTCTTGACTTTCGTTATTGAAAGATTCACCGGGCAAATTATTGAATGATGCAGAAAGCATCAAGAGAATATGGAAGGAATACACAAAGTCACTATACCAAAAGAAAATGGTTAATATTCAAGTGTTTCAAGAGGGAGTATATGATCAAGAGCCTATAATACTGAAAGAGGAAGTCGAAGGTGCATTGAAGGAATTGGCAAAGAACAAGGTGCAAGATATTAATTGAATAAAATTGAAATCTTTAAAGAAAATGAGGTGGCACAGGAGGCACTTACTCATCTCTGCCAAGAAATTTGGAACACAACTATCTGGCTGACTGATTGCCCATTCCAAAGAGAGGCTACCCAAAGGAATCATTAGACAATCTCTTTGATATCCCATGAGAATAAAGTTTCCTTAAAGGTAATACAAAAACGGCTACAATCATACATTGACAGAGAATTTCCTGAGGTTCAAGCCAGATTCAGAAGAGACCATGGAATGAGGGATAACATTGCTGATGTCTGATGGACATTGGCTGAAAGCAGAGAATATCAGAAAGATGTTTACTTGTGCTTTATTGACTACACAAAGGCTTTCGATCGTGCACCTCATGATTAGCTTTGGACAACATTACAAAGTATGAGTTTTCCAAAACACTTAACTGTGCTCATGAGGAATTTGTACCTGGACCAATAAGCAGTTGTTCAAACAGAATATGGGAACACTCATTGGTTTAAAATATAAAAAGTTGTGCGACAAAGTTGTATTATTTGACCATACTTATTCAACCTGTATGCTGAGCAAATAATCCAAGAAGCTGGGTTCTATGAAGAAAAACGTGGCATCAGGATTGGACTAATTAACAACCTGCAATATGCAGATGATACAACCTTGCTTGCTGAAAGTGAAGAGGACTTAAAACATTTACTGATGAAGATCAAAGAGCACAGCCTTCGGTATGGATTACATCTCAATGTAAAGAAAACAAAAATCCTCACCACTGGACCAATAACTTTTATAGAGAAAAGATTGAAGTTGTCAAGGACTTCATTCTTCTTGGATCAACTGTCAACACTCATGGAAGCAGCAGTCAAGAAATCAACCGACGTATTGCATTAATCAAATCTGTTGCACAAGACTTTTTTGAAGTGTTCAAGAGCAAACATTTCAGCTTGAGGACTAAGGTGTGCCTGACCCAAGCCATGGTATTTTCAGTAACCTCATACATATGCGAAAACTGGACAGTGTATAAGGATGACTGTAGAAGAATTGATGCCTTTGAGTTATGATGTTGGAGGAAAGTATTGAAGGTGCCATGGGCTGCTAGAAGAACCGATAGATCCATTTTGGAAGAACTGCAGCCCGAATGTCCTTGGAGGCCAAGATGGCCAATTTTCATCTCTCATACTTTGGAGATATTGTCAGGAGGGAACAGTTGCTGGAGAAGGATGTCATGCTGGGTAAGATGGAGGGTCACATAAAAAGAGGAAGACCCCCAATGAGATGGATTGGCCAAGTGGCAGCATTGATGGACTCATGCATAGCAATAGTAGTGAGGTTGGCCCAGGATCAGGCAGTGTTTTGTTCTGCTGTGCATAAGGTCTCTATGGGTCGGTACCAACTTTAAGGCACCAAACAACAACAACATCATTCCTTAAGCTTTTACAATAATAGTCTTATGCAATATTTGTCCTTTTGTGACTAATTTCACTCAAGAAATTGAGGTGTCACTGTAGGCAGTCACTCATCTATATCAAGATTTTTGGAAGACAACTATATGGTCAACTGATTAGAAGGATCCTTATTTGTGCTTATTCCAAAGTGAGGTGACCTAACGGAATGTGGAAATCATCAGACAATATTTTTGATATCCCATGCAAGTAAAGTTTTACTAAAGGTATTATAGAAATGGCTGCAAGCATACATTGACAGAGAAGAACATCCAGAGGTTCAAGCTGGATTCAGACGAGGCCGTGGAATGAGGAATATCATTTCTGATGTCCGATGGATCTTGACTGAAAACCGAGAATACCCGAAAAAAGTTTACCTGTGCTTTGTTTACTATGCAAAGTCTTTCGATTGTGTGGATCATGACAAGCTATGGACAACATTATGAAGTATGAGTATTTCCGAATACTTAATTGAGTTCATGAGGAATCTGTACATGAACCAAGAGGCAGTTGTTCAAAGAGAAGAAGAAAACACTGGATGTTTTAAAATTAAGAAATATGTGTGACAAGGTTGTATTCTTTCACTGTACTTATTCAACCTATGTGCTGAGCAAATAATCTGAGAAGCTGGGTTATATGAAGAAAAACATGGCATCAGGAATTAAGGAAGACTCATGATACACCCTTGCTTGCTAAAAGTAAAGAGGACTTAAAATATTTACTGATGAAGATCAAAGACCACAGCTTTTGGTATGGATTACATCTCAATGGAAAGAAAACAAAAATGATCACCACTGAACTAATAAACCATTTTATCAATGGTGAAAGATAGAAGTTGTCAAGGACTTCATTCTTCTTGGATCAACCATCAACACTCATCGAAGCAGCAGTCCAGAAATCAGATGACGTATTGCATTAGGAAACTCTGCTGCACAATAACTTTTTAAAGTGTTGAAGAGCAAAGGTATCAGCTTGAGGAGGATAGTGTGTCTGAACCAACCCATGGCATTTTCAATAACCTCATATGCATATGAAAGCTGAACCGTTAACAAGGAAGACTGTAGAAAAATTGATGCTTTTGATTTATGCTGTTGGAGGTGAATATTGAAAGTGCCATGTGCAGCCAAAAGAACAAACATGTCTGTGTTGGAAGAAATGCATTCAGAATGCTCCTTGGAGGCCAGGATGTCTCATACTTTGGACGTATTGTCAGGAGGGACCAGTCACTGTAGAAGGATATCATGTTTGGTAAGGTGGAGGGTCAGAGAAAAAGAGGACGACCCCCATCGAAATGGACTGGCAAACAGTCAGCATCAATGGAATTAGGCATGGAAACAATTGTGAGGTTAGCCCAGGACTGGGCAGTGTTTCATTCTGTTGTACATAGGGTTGCTGTGAGTCAGTACCGACTCGATGGCACCTAACAACAACAATTTCACTCAGCATAATATCCTAAAATTTTATTCATGCTATGCAGTGGCTTGCAGCTTCCTTGTAATTCTTCAACATAGAATAATATTTCATTGTGTGTATGTACCAAAGTTTGTTTACCCAAACTTCCATTGATAGGCACTTAGGCTATCTTCAACTTTTTGATATTGTGAAAACTACTATGATAAACATTGGTGTGCATATATCCACTCATGTTCTGTCTCATATTTCTTGTGGATATATGCCAAGTAGAGGAAATGCTAGATCATAAGGTATTTCTATATCCAACTTTCTGAGGAAGCAACATAGTTTTTTCCAGAGTTGTTGGATCATTATGTAGTCCCAGTAGCAATGTAGGAGGGCCCCAGTTGCTCCACATCCTCACCAGCATTCATTTTTTTTTTTTTTTTTTTTTTTTTTTAAATTTTTTAAATTCACTGTTTTTCTGGTGTGAGAAGATAACTCTTAGTTGTCTTGATTTGAAACTCTCTAATTGCTATTGATCATGGACATTTCTTCATATGTTTGTTGGCTGCTGAATGTGTTTCTTGGGGAAGTGTCTGTTCATGCCTGATGCCCATTTTTTAATTGGATTTTTTGTCTTTTTCTTGTAGAGATTTGTATTTTCCTATGCATTTTAGAAATGAGTCCCTTGTCTGGCATGTCATTGCAAAAGATTTGGGTTTTTTTAACCATTCTGTGAGCTCCCTTTTACTCTTTTGGTTGAAACGTTTTGACATATATAAGTTACTCATTTTTCCTATATCCAGGCATCTATTATGACTTCTTTTGTTTGTGCAATTCTCACAGGATTTGGTAGTTTATTTGTGCCCTCTATTGTAGCTGTTGTTGTCAGGTACCATTGAGTCTGTACCTATCCATAGTGACCTTATTCACAGCAGAAAGAAACACTGCCCAATCCTGGGCCAACCTCACTACTGTTGCCACGCTTAGTCCATCAATGCTGCCACTTGGCCAATCCATCTCGTTGGGAGTATTCCTCTTTTTCTCTGACCTTACCAAACAAACATGATATCCTTCTCTAGTGAATAGTCTCTCCTGAAAATATGTCCGAAGAATGAGACACAAAATTTGGCTATCTTGGCCTCCAAGGACCACTCTGGCTGCACATCTTCCAAAACAGATCTATTGGCAGCCCATGGCACTTTCAATATTCTCCTCCAACACCATAACTCAAAAGCATTAATTCTTCTAAGATCTTCCGTATTCACTGTCCAGCTTTCGCGTGCATATGATGTTACTGAAAATACCATGGCTTGGGTCAGGTGCACCTGAGTCCTCAAGCTGACATGTTTGCTCTTGAACATTTTTAAAATGTCTTGTGCAGCAGATTTGCCTAATGCAATATGTCATTTGATTTCATGACTGCTGCTTCAATGAGTATTGATAGTTGATCCAAGAAGAATGAAGTCCTTGACAACTTCAATCTTTTCTCTGTTGATAAGAATGCTGTTTATTGGACCAGTGGTGAGGATTTTTGTTTTCTTTACATTGATATGTAATCTATAGCTAAGGCTGTGCTCTTAGATCTTCATCAGTAAATGTTTTAATTCCTCTTCACGTTCAGCAAGCGAGGTTGTATCATTTGCATATAGCAGGTTGTTAATGATTCTTCCTCCAATCCTGATGCCATGTTTTTCTTCATAGAGCCCAGCTTCTTGGATTATTTGCTCAGCATACAGGTTGAATAAGTATGGTGAAAGAATACAACCTTGCCACACACCCTCCTTAATTTGAAACTATTCAGTGTTCCCATGTTCTGTTTGAACAACTGCTTCTTGGTCCCAGTACAGATGCCTCATAAGCACAATTAAGTGTTCCGGAATACTCATACTTCACAATGTTGTCCATAGCTTGTCATGAGCCACACAATTGAAAGCCTTTGTGTAGTCAATAAAGCACAGGTAAACATCTTTCTGATATTCTCTGCTTTTAGCCAAGATCCATCGGACATCAGCAATAAAATGCTTCATTCTTCTGTCTCTTCTGAATCAGGCTTGAACCTCTGGAAGTTCTTTGTCAATGTATGATTGTAGCCATTTCTGTATCACCTTTAGCAAAACTTTACTCGCATGGGATATCAGAGAGATTGTCCTATGATTTCTGCATTACGTTGGGTCACCTCTCTTTTGAATGGGCACAAATATGGATCTCTTCCAATCAGTCTGCCAGATAGTTGTGTTCCAAATTTCTTGGCAGAGATGAGTGAGTGCCTCCTCGCTTTCTTGAAATATTTCAATCTTTATTTCATCATTTCCTGGAGCCTTGTTCTTTGTCAATTCCTTCAAAGCACCTTGGACTTCCTCTTTCAGTATCTTTGGCTCTTGATCATATGTTATGTCTTGAAATGGTTGAACATTAACCATTTACTTTTGGTACAGTGACTCTATATATTCTCCCCATCTTCTCTTGATGCTTCCTTGATCATTCAATAATTTGCCCAGTGAATATTTCAATAACGAAAGTAGATGCTTGAATTTTTTCTTCAGTTCCCCCAGCTTGAGAAATGCTGAGCGTGTTCTTCCTTTTTGGTTTTCTGATTCCAGATCTTTGCACATTTTGTTGACTTTATCTTCTTGAGCTGATCTTTGAAATTTTCTGTTCAGCTCTTGTACCTCCTCATTTCTTCTATTTGTTTTAGCATCTTTACACTGGAGAACAAGTGTCAGTGTCTCTTCTGACAGCCATTTTGACCTTTTCTTTCTTTCTTGTCTTCTGAATGACTTTTTGCTTTCTTCATGTATGATGTTCTTGATGTCATCCCACAACTCTTCTGATATTTGGTCTTTAGTGTTTAATGTATCAAATGTGATCTTCAGGTGATCTCTAAATTCAGGTGGAATATATTCAATATCATATGCTGGGTCTCATGGACTTGTTTTCATTTTCTTCAGCTTCAGTTCAAATTTGCACATAAATAATTGATGGTCTATTCACAGTCTGCCCCTGACCTTGCTTTCACTGATGATATGGAGCTTTCCCATCGTTGATGACCATTATAATTCTGGAATTCACATTTTGGTCTTTAATCAACGCTGGGTTGTTTTTTGTATATGGCATAAAGAAAAGCTATTGTTTCAAACTTTTGCATATCGATATCCAGTTCTATCAGGGCCCTGTGTTGAAGAGATGATGGCCTCCCCATTCAATGTATTTTGGTCCTTTGAATTTTTCATTCTCTTCCTTTGATCTATGTGTCTTTAATTGTACCATTACCAGGTTGTTTTACCACTGTAGACATGTAGTAAATTTTGAAATCAGGGCACGAGAATCTTCCAATTTTGTTTTTCTTCTTAAACAATGTTTTCCTTATCCTGGGTCTCTTTCCCTTCTATATAAAATTTGTAATTATGTTTTGTTTTTTATTTTTGTTTTTCATCACTTTAAAATGCATCATTGGAGTCTTGATTGGGATTGTGTGTTATATATGTAAAGTGCTTTCTGTAGTGTTGACATTTTCACAATGTTAAGTTCCTATCCAGGAACATTGTATATTCTTCCATTTTTGTAAGTCTCTTTTGGTTTCTTGTAGTATTGTAATTTTCTTTGTATAAGTTCTTTGTTTCTCTAGTTGCATTTATTTCTAAATATTTCAACCTTTTGTAGCCATTTTAAATGATATTGCTTTCCTAATTTATTTTTCAGTGCTGTCCTTATTAATATAGTGGAACCCAACTGATTTTTGTATATTGATTTTGTACCCTGACAATTTGCTGAATCTTCTAATGAGTTCTAGTAGTTTATTTGCCGAGTCTTTGGGGTTTTCTATATATAGGATCATGTACTCTACAAATAGAGAGTGTTTTACTTCCTCTTTAGCAATCTGGATATCTTTAATTTCCCTATGTTGCCTTATAGCTCTGGCTTAGACTTTCAACACAATATTGAATACGACTGGTCATAAAGGGCATCCTTGTTTGCAAAGGTACAGATTTCAGGTTCTCTCCATTGAGAAGGATGTTGGTTGTTGGTTTTGTATATATGCTCTTAACTATGTTGAGGAATTTCCCTTAAGTTCCTACTTTGTTGAGTGTTTTTATCATGAATGGATGTTTGATTTTTTTCAATTGCTTTTTCTGCATCAAACAATAAGATCATGTGATTATTTCCTTTTTTTAATATGGTGAATTACATTGATTTTTTTTCCCTAATATTGAGCCATCCATGTGTCCCTGAATTATACTTGGTCATAATGTATTGTTTTTTGTTTTTGTTTTGATGTGTTGTTGAATTCTGTTGACTAGGATTCTGTTGAGAATTTTTGCATCTATGTTCATGAGGGATTTTGGTCTATAATTTTTTTTCTTAGTCATATCCTTCGCTGGTTTTGGTATGAGGGTTATGCTTACTTCATAAAACGTATCAGGGTGTTTTCCATCCTCTTCTATATTCTGGTATAAGTTGAAGATAATTGGTGACACATCTTCATTGAACATTTATTTGGTAAAACTTACCAGAGAAGTCTTTTGGACCTGGACTTTTTTTAGTTGGGAGTTTTTTTGTTTTGTTTTTTTTTGATTATCTGGTCATCAAAAAACTTCTTTTGTTATAGGTCTTTTCAAGTTTCCTACTTCACTCTGTGTGTTATAAGTAGGTGTTACTTTTCCAAAAATGCATCCATCTCCTCTAGATTTTCAATTTTTGGGGAATAAATCTCTTCATAATATTCTGTTATGACATCATCCATGTGGTTTCTTATTTCTGTCTTATCTCTCTTTTCTTTTGTTAAGTTTTCCAATAGTTTGTTAAATTTATTAAAACTTTCGAAGAACCAGCTACTTGTCCCTTTGATTCTTTCTATAGTTTTTCTGTTCTATACCTTGTTTATTTCTACTCTAATCTTTATTTTTTCATTTATTCTGTTGACTGTAGGTTTACTATGCTGGCCTGTTTCTGGTTGTTAGAGATGTTGTGTTGTGTTGATTCTGGATCTTTTTTCTTTAATGTGTGCATTTATTTCAATAAATTGTTCTCTCGGCACTGTTTTTGCTCTGTTCCAAAGATTTCGGTATTTTATGTTTTCGTTCTCATTTGTTTCTAGGAACTTTGTGAATTCACGTTTTTTTTTCTTCTACTACCCACTAGCTTTTAATCAAGTTGTTTACCAGTGTCTTTGTATTTGACTTTATGCTTTGGACTATTTTGATATTTATAAATTTATAGAGGCTTGTTTTGTGGAATAACCCATGGTCTACTCTGGAAAATGTTCCATGTGCACTGGAATATATATATATTTTGTGCTGCTGTTGGGCTGAATACTTTATACACATCTATAAGTTCTAATTGACTGTATTATTTAGTTCTTTTTGTCTTTTCAAGTACTTTTCTAGTTCTTGTATCCTTTTTTAAAAGTGGTGCATTAAAATTTCCCCCTATTATTTTTTATTTGTTTATTTCTTTCTTCAACTCTATTAGAGTTGCCGTTATACATTTTATAGCTTTTTCATTTGGAGAGTAGATATTTCTATGGTTATTTCATCTTGTTTAATTGACCCTTTAATCATGAGATAATGTCCATCTTTATCTATTATGCTGGGTTTTGCCTTAAAGTTGATTTTATCAGAGATTAGTATTGCCACTCCTGCTCGCTTTTGATTGCAATTAACTTGGTATATACTTTTTCCATCCTTTAATTTTTAGTCTGTTTTTTCCTTTGTGTGTCTCTTGCAGTATGCATATTGAAGCATCTTGTTTTTTTATTCATTCTGCCACTCTCTGTCTCTTAACTGGTGCATTTATTTCATTGACATTTAATGTAATTATCCACATACATGAATTAATTGCTCTCGTTATGTTTTTTTTGTGTGTGTTGCTGCTGGTTTCTTTGTTATTCATGCCTTCATGTGTTGAGTTCATTTTTTTTTTGTGTTCTTTCTTCGCAGGTTCTTCAAAATTTTAATGTTTCCATGTTCTTGGATTTTAATTTTCTTGGTATGTTGTGAAGTATCAATTTTCTTTGAGATTATACTATATTCTATTAACTTCTTCCTCCATATAAACTCTATTTTATCTTGCAATCTACCTCCCTTCCTTTCCAGCTGGATCTCAGTTTCTATGTTTTTACCTTCTTCACATTGTAAGTGCTTTAAACATAGACTGACCTCCAAGAACCTCTGAGTTTGTTATTACAGTTTTGTTCTGTAGTCGTCCATGTTTCACTTTGGGTTCTGGGTGTTTCAATTGGGTTCTGGGCGTTGCTGCCACATATGTCAGTCTCTGATTGTTATCAATTCTTATTGGTTCTCAGGCCAAATAACTCACTTTAGGATGCTTTGAAGCACTGGCTTGGTTTTAGCAAAATCACTTACTTAGCTTCTGTTACCCAGGAATGTATTTATTATACCATCATTTTTGACTGACAGTTTTGCTGGGTAGATGATTCTAGGTTGGCAGTTTTTTCTTTCAACCTTTTATATATGTCACCCCATTGCCGTCTTGCCTGCATGATTTCTGCTGAGAGATCGGAGCTTAATCTGATTTGCTTGTTTTGTAAGTAACACTCCTCTTTTCCTTTGCTATTTTAAAAATTCTCTCCTTAACTTTGATTTTGAAGAGCTTGATTATGATGTTTTGGTGATTTTCTTTTGGGGTCCATCCTTCCTGAGGTTCGTTGAGCTACTTGAATGCTTATCTTTTAATATGTCATGATGTTAGGGAAAGTTTCTTCCAGAAGCTCTTCAACTATCTCCTCTGTGGACTTGTGTGATTATTCCTATTCCAAAATGCCAATAATTCTTAAGTTATTCCTCTTCATGCTGTCCCTTATGAATCTTAAATTTTCTTCAGATTTTTAATCCTTTTTTCTGCTTGCTCTTCTGCCTTAGCTGTATTGACAGATTTACCTTCCAGCTCTCTAGTTCTAGCTTCCATCTCTTCAATTCTACTCCTTGGCCCTTTCTGTGTATGATCCACTTCTGATATTTTATTATTAATCATTTGGACCTCTTGTTACATGTTTTGAATTGTTTCCTATGCTGTATTAATCTTATTTGGTTGCTCCTGTAGCACTATCCTTACATCTCCCTTATTTTTCCTAAACCTTCTGTGGAGCGTTTTGATGTCTCTCAATAGCATGCTCCTGAATTCCTTTTCAGGCAGTTCTAAAGCCTGCTTTCCTTCCAATGTGAAATCTAGGTCTACCTCCAGGTAATTATTCTATGTTACTCTATCTTGTTTCTGAACATGTGCTGATATAGTCAGCTGTTTCTTGAATATCTTCAACAATTAAGTGTGATTTCAATAATTAGATGAATGTATGTTGATTTATTACTATGTCTTATGATTGCCTTGAGGTAGAGGTGATCAGGAGATGGTCTTCCCTTTTCACTTTTCTTTTTACTCAACTCAGAGTAACTGTAGAAGTTGTTGGCTGTTTATCTGGTGTATAGTAGCTTTTTTTGGCTCTTGCCTGCATGGTTGGATTTTACAGTTTGTGATTGTAGCTTGACTACATGGCTACAATTGCTATTTCTTCTTGTGTAACGTTGGAAGAGAAAGACGGGCCAAAAAAAAAAAAAAATAGCAACACACACAAAGTCAATTGGGTAATATAGTCTGTAATCACAGTGAAAAAAAAATCTATAGCAAAATAAAATAGCTTTTTTTCCTACTGGGAGACAGTTCAGAGCTTAGTAGATCCAAGTTCATGCACAGTAGAACCCTCTGAGGTGCGAGTGGTGTCCACTCACTCAGGCAATCTCTTTAGTCTCCAGAGTGATGATGTGTAGACAGGGGAATGGGACATGGCCAGATGAAAAATTATTCTCACCTTTAACTCTGAACATCAGTAAAGGGTCAGCAGTGGGATTTCTGTCCTGTGGCTGTATATCCTGTGACCTTCTCAAGATGATTACATCCTTCTCAAGATAAATGCACCAAAGAGTCACTTTTTTTACAAAACAAAATGGGATTACATTATTTTGTTGTTAGGTGCTAGCCACTCAGTTCCAATTCATACTAACCTTATGTACAATAGAATGAAACCTTGCCTGGTCCTTGGCCTTTCTAATAATTGTTGCTATATTTGTGCTCATTGTTGTAGTCACTTTCAATCCATCTTGCTGTGGGTTTTTCTCTTTTTTACTGTGCCTCTATTTTACATCAAGCCTGATGTCCTTTTATTTATTTTACATTTTTATTTTTAAATGAAGTATTTTATTTGGGAAAGAGGAGTTTGACAAACTGTGGACAAATGACTCTCAGAGGTCCTCTTAGCCCCATCATGGTAATTTTTTCTTGAATCCCAATATAACTGTCATTACTCTCTATTACTTGAGTAATTCTGGCAATACTTTTTCATACATTTTCCTTCAAAGAATAACAGGGAAAAAGTCTTAAATTTTCTGTGTATTTCATGCCATGAGAAACAGTACCATTTTACTAACATTATTGTAAGGCCAGTAACTAATTTTAAGAAAAGATCAAGCTGAAGTGGGAAAATGTTTAGCATCAACAACTCCCCTGGATGCAGAAACCCTCTTCCCCCTTAACTCTGGCTAAACTTGGCTTCTGTAACACTGCTTATGCAAATTCCTCACATATAAGTGGGCCTGCCTGACTCACAGGATATTATGGCCAGCGTCCAAGGCTAACCTTGAGAACAGCCACCCAAAGTTTATCTTGAAAACTAACTGTCCCAGCTGATGTACCCCTATCTCCAAGTTAAACTTGAGAAGTAACGTTCCCAGCTGATGTCCTAGATCCCACCCTAACAGCTCATGCATACACCATACCCTTGGTTTGTACAAGATAATGTCAGACTGTCTATTTATAAATACTCTTTGAAAAACTGGGTCGGGGCTGCAGTTTTTCCCACTTTTAGGGAGGCTGTAGTTGCTGGCCAGCTAATAAAGACTTCCTTATTGATTCTGAGAGTCTTGAATGGTCATCTGGGTAAATTGAGACACAGCACTATAGGTAATTTCTTCTTCCTCTTTTAAAAAAATGTTTTATTGTGAATCATGTGATAGTTTACATGGGAGAACGTTAATTTTACATTCATCCTATCGTATATCATTCCATTACCATGGTTGAAATCTCCTCCATGCATCACCAACCAACCAAAGGGTATATCCTACAAGTCTGCCCCCCCTTGCCCCCCGCTCCCCCCCACCCCCCACCCCAGTCATCAGCACACAGCCCCTCTCCCTCGCTCCATCACTCCACATCATCATCTCTGCTTCCATCTCAGGCATCACTGCTTTTCTGGGTAGGGTCCCGTTCTCTGCTCTTCTCTCTTCATGGTCTCAGGGACCTCCGCTCCTAGACTGAAAAGTTAATCACTTCCTTCCTTGCTACAAAATGTCTACCTTTACATTTAAAACCCTCACAATCAGGCCTGAAAACAATTATTCACTATTGTATCACAAAAGACCTATCCGCATTTCCTTTCATCAACCCCACCTAGACAGATTGGCTAATACTCAGTGGAGATTCTACCTTCGTATATACCCTCTGGATCTAGGTTCCCTGTTGAAAGCTTGTAAGTCAGTCACTTCTTGCCTTTGTAGCCCCCCATTTTGGGTAGCCAATGTCCAAGTTGCCCATCCCTGTCTACTCTGTGTATGGAGGGATGGGAATGATCCTTGCTGTAAAAATGTGTTCCCTCCTTTGAGCTACTGCATCCATAGGTGTAGGTCAAGAACATCAAATTGTATCAGATTACTCTTTTTTTTAATCTTCTTTCTTCTTCTAGTTAAGCTCTGATCATCCAGTCACTGAAGCCAGGCCAAGTGGATATTATCTACAAGTGTGGGTGTTCTTGGACATATGCTCTCTCTTCTTATCAGCTGGAGGCTTCACTTTGCACTCTAGTCCTCTGTGGCTATGTCAATGATTCTGAGGCAAAGAGTCACCAGGTCTTGCCACACTGCTGGCCAACCAGGTCTCCACCCTGGTTCATAGGAGTCTATTGAACATTGTAGGGCTTAACTCACAGTTTCATTGCTGTTTTTCCCTCACTTCCCCTTATCGGTGACAAACGTGGTCACCAATCAGGGGGTGAGTCTTAGTCTTTGCAGGGGGTTTACTCTGAGGGGACCCGACCACTTGCCTTGATGTCTCCTGGGCGAGCCATTTGCTTGTTCTTATAGTAACAGTAAGGCTACCTATATTGTTTTATATTTTTCCTTTCGGTCTTTCTTTCAAGATATATCTTCTGTTCTTCTAGACACTCCAGACTGGTCTGCCTGTCCTTTCAAGAGGAAATTTCTCACATCTGAAGATTCTGGATGCTGTTCAAGATTTCACCTATAGTCTTATGTAAGGCAGAGGCTCCGCAGGAAGCCTCCTTCACTGGGCACGTTGTAGTCCCATTTTAGCTATTACAATTAGTTACAGATAGAAGATGGACTTACAAGCTTTCCATGGTGATATTTCTGATTATTCCTTTCTCTCCCCTTCCAATGTCTATATTATAATGTAATACAAGGAAAACCAAGATACAAAAGATAGTCAAGCATCTTAATGTCATTTTCCCCCTTCCCCTCATTCCAACCATATCTCAATCCCTGTATCCCATAGCCCTGTTGTTCCAAGGTTGTGCATAAAACATTTTTTACTCCTGTCCCACTTAGTCCATGTAAACCAGCCTAATTGTTTTCCCAGCCACTTTGTTCTTCCATTCTTCTCTCCCTTCTTGTATATTCTGCCCCTCCCCAGTACCCAAAGTATCCTGTGTCTTTTCCCCACCCTGTGCTCAACCTTCCCCTCCCTCCCCTAACCACACCCCCCCACATCTCAGCAAAAAGCAAAGAATTCCCCCCCCCCTTTAGTATGGGTTCATTGTCTTAGGTTTCTTTTTCTTAGTCTTTTACAGTAGTGGTCCTATGCAGTATTTCTCTTTTTGTGACTGACTAATTTCACTCAGCATAATATCCTAAAGGTTCATCCATGTTATGCGGTGACTTGCAGCTTCCTTGTTATTCTTCAAGGTAGCATAATATTCCATTGTGTGTATATACCATAGTTTGTTTATCCATTTTTCAGTTGAAGGACACTTTGGCTGTCTCCATCTTTTTGTTATTGTAAATAGTGCTGCTATGAACATTGATGTGCATATATCTTCTCGTGTTGTGGCTCATATTTTTTGTGGGTAAATATCAAGTAGAGGAATTGCTGGATCATATGGTATTTCTATTTTCAACCTTCTGAGGAAGTGCCTTATTGCTTTCTAGAGATGTTGGATCATTTTGAAGTCCCACCAAAAATGCAGGAGTCTCCCAGTCCCTCCACATCCTCGCCTGCATTTATTGTGCTCTACATTTTTGGTCTTTGCTGTTATTGCTGGTGTGGGATGATACCTCATTGTTGTTTTGATTTGCATCTCTCAAATGGCTAATGATCACGAACATTTCTTCATATGTTTGTTGGCTGCCTAGATCTCCTCCTTGTTGAAGGGTTTGTTCATGTCCTGTGCCCATTTTCAAATTGAGTTATTTGTCTTATTCTTTTTATAGGTGTTGTAGTTGTTGTTGTTGTTGGGGTACCATCGAATTGGCACCGACTCATAGCGACCTTATGCAAAGCAGAATGAAACAATGTCTGCTCCTTGGTCAACCTCACTACTGTTGCCACACTTGAGTCCATCGATGTTGCCACCCGGCCAATCCATTTTGGGGGTTCTTCCTCTTTTTCTCTGACCATCCATCTTACCAAACATGATATCCTTCACCAGCTATTCTTCCCTCCGGACAATATGTCCAAAGTATGAGAGACAAAGTTTGGCCATCTTGGCCTCTAAGGAACACTCTGGCTGCACTTCTTCCAAAACAGATCTATTGGTTCTTTGGCAGCCCATTGCAATTTTAGTATTCTCTTCCAACACCATAATTCAAAGGCATCAATTCTTCTACGGTCTTCCTTATTCAGTGTCCAGCTTTTGCATCCATATGAGGTTACTGAAAATACCATGGCTTGGGTCAGGAGCACCTTAGTCAGAAAACTGACATCTTTGCTCTTCAACACTTTAAAAGTTCCTGTGCAGCAGATTTCCTTAATGCAATCCTTCCTCTGATCTCTTGACTGCTTCTTCCGTGAGTGTTGAAAATTGATCCAAGAAGAATGAAGTCCTTCACAATTTCAATCTTTTCTCCATTGATAAGAATGTTGTTTATTGGTCCAGTGGTGAGGATTTTAGTTTTTTTGACATTGAAAGGTAATCCATATAGAAGGCTGTGTTCTTTGATCTTCATCAGTAAATGTTTTAAGTCCTCTTCATTTTTCAGTAAGCAAGGTTGTATCATCTTCATATAGCAGGTTGTTAATGAGTCTTCCTACAATCCTGATGCCATGTTTTTCTTCATAGAACCCAGCTTCTAGTAATATTTGTTCAGCATACAGGTATGGTGAAGGAATACAACCTTGTCATCCACCTTTCTTAATTTTAAGCCATTCAGTATTCCCATGTTCTGTACAAACAACTGCTTCTTGGTCCAGGTACAGATTCTTCATGAGTACAATTAAGTGTTCTGGAATACTCATACTTCGTAATGTTATCCATAGCTTGTCATGATCCACACAATCGAAAGCCTTTGCGTAGTCAATGAAGCACAGGTAAACATCTTTCTGATATTCTCTGCTTTCACCCAAGATTCATCGGACATCAGCAATGATAGCTCTCGTTCCACAGCTTCTTCTGAATCCAGCTTGAACCTCTGGAAGTTCTCAGTCAATGTGTGATTGTAGCCGTTTCTGTATTACCTTTAGCAAAACTTTACTCACTTGAGATATCAAAGATATTGTCTGATGATTTCCACATTCCATTGGGTCACTTCTCTTTAGAATGGGCACAAATATGGATCTCTTCCAATCAGTCGGCCAGATAGTTGTCTTCCAAATTTCTTGGCAGAGATGAGTGAGTGCCTCCTGTGCCGCCTCATT
>NW_006408644.1:5300322-5303447 GCF_000296735.1 Chrysochloris asiatica | reverse complement strand
GGGAGTAGAAAGCCTCATCTTTCTCCCGCGGAGCAGCTGGTAGTTTCGAACCGCTGACGTTAAGGTTAGCAGCCCGATTCGTAACCACCTCTTTATTTCTTCCATTTGCATTACCATCTCTACACTGGAGAGCAAGTTTCAGAGTCTCTTCTGACATGCATTTTGACCTTTTCCTTCTTTCTTGTCTTCCCGTATAATGTTCTTGATGTCATCCCTCAACTCTTCTGGTCTTTGGTCTTTAGTGCTTAATGTATCAACTCTGTTCTTCAGATGATCTCCAAATTCAGGTGGGATAAATACAAGGTCATATTTTGGCTCTTGTTGACTTGTTTTCATTTTCTTCACCTTCAGTTGGAATTTGCATATGAGTAATTGACGGTCTGTTCAACAGTCTGCCCCTGGCATTGTTTTCACTGATGATATGGAGCTTTTCCATCTTCTCTTTCCACAGATATTATAGTTTCCTATATATTTCAGAAATAAGTGCCTCTTTTGATGTGTCATTGAAAAAGAATTTTTTCCCATTCTGTGTGTTCCTATTTACTCTTCTGGTGAAGTTTTTTGATGCATATATGTTTTTAATTTTTAGTATGTCCCCCTCATCTATTTTGTCTAATTTTGTTTGTGTGGTTTTCAAAATGTATGGTAATCTGTGAATTCCCTGAATTAGTGCCCTCAAAATTGTCCCTATGTTTTCATTGATGGCATTCATTACTATGGGTTTCACATTTAGGTCTTTAATCCACGTTGAGTAGTTTTTTGTATAAGGTGTGAGATGAAGATGTTGGTTCAGTCTTTTGCATGTTGTTTTCCAATTCTGCCAGCACCATCTGTTGAAGAGATTATCACCTCCCCACGTGGCGTATTTAGGTGTTTTGTCAAAAATCAGTTGGCTGTATGTAGATGGGTTAATTTCTGGATTCATGATTCTGTTACATTGATCTTTGTATCTTCCATTGTATCAGTACCAGGCTGTTTTGACCACTGGGGCCGTGTAATAAATTTTGAAGTCAGGGAGTGAGAGGCCTCCAACCTTATTCTTCTTCTTAAACAGTGCTTTGCTTATCCTGGGTCTCTTTCCTTTCCATATAAAGTTTGTAATTGTTTTTTCCATCTGTTTGATGAATGTTGTTGGAATCTGGTTTGGGATTTCATTGTATATGTGAATTGCTTTGGGCAGTGTTGACATTTTCACAATGTTAAGTCTTCCGATCCAGGAGCATGGTACATTCTTCCATTTTTGTAAGTATCTTTTGGCTTCTTGTAGTAATGTTTTGTAGTTTTCTTTGCATAAGTCCTTTGTTTCTCTGGTTGCATTTATTCTTAGATATTTCATCCTTAGAGTGGCTATTGTAAATGATATTGCTTTCCTAATGTCCTTTTAAATGCTGTTGTTTTTAGTACATAGGAATCCAACTGATTTTTGTATGTTGATCTTATATCCTGCCACTTTGCTGAATCTTCCAATGAGATCTAGTAGCTTCTTTACTGTATCTTTGGGGTTTTCTATGTATAGGATCATATCTTCTGTAAATAGAGAGAGTTTTATTTCCTCTTTGACAATTTGGATGTCTTTAATTTCCATTTCTTGCCATAGAGCTCTTGCTAAGTATCCCAACACAATATTGAGTAGGAATGGTGACAAAGGGCATCCTTGTCTGGTTCCTGTTCGCAGAAGGAAGTCTTTCATTTCTCTCCATTAAGAGTAATGGAGGCTTTTGGTTTTGTATATATGATCTTAATTATGATGAACAATTGCCCTTAAATTCATATTTTGTTGAGTTTTTTTTTTTTTTTTAATCAGGAATGGATGTTGGATTTTGTCAAATGCCTTTTCTGTATCAATCGATATGATCAGGTGGTTCTTTTCTGTTTTTCTTATTTATATGGTTGATTACATTGATCACTTTTCTAATGTTGAACCATCCTTGCATCCCTGATATGAATCCCACTTGATCATGATGTGTTATTTTTTTGATGTGTTGCTGGATTCTCTTGGCTAGGATTTTGTTGAGAATTTTTCCATTTATGTTCACGAGGGATATTGGTCTATAATTTTTTTTCTTGTTGACATTCTTCCCTGGTTTTGGTATGTGGGTTATGTTATTATCCTTTTGATTTCCCTTTGCTCTATTGTGGCATTTCCCTTTTGGTTTCTAATGTGTATTATTTGTGTCTTCTCCCTGTTTTCTTTAAATGATCTGCCGATTTTGTTAATCCTTTCCAAGAACCAGCTTCTTGCCTTGTTGATTGTTTCTATAGTTTTTCTGTTTTCTACCTCATTTGTTTCCGCTCTAATTTTTATTATTTCTTTTCTTTTGGTGGCTGTAGGTTCCCTTTGTTGGTCTGTTTCTAATTGTTGCAGATGTTGTGTTAATGTGTTAATTTTGGTTCTTTCTTCTTTTTGGATGTGTGCGTTTAGTGCAATAAATTGTCCTCTCAGCACTACTTTCCACGTGTCCCAAAGATTTTGGTATGTTTTGTTTTCATCCTCATTTTATTCTAAGAACTATGTGAATTCACGTTTATTTTTTTCTACTACTCTGTCGCTTTTCAGTAGGGTGTTATTCAGTTTCCATGTATTTGACTTGGTTTCCTTGGTCTTCCTATTGTTGATTTCTAATTTGATATCATTGTGATCTTAGAAGATGCTTTGTAGTATTTTGATATTTGTAAATTAATGGAAATTTGTTTTGTGGCCTAAAACATGGTCTATTCTGGGGTTCCATGTGCACTGAAAGAGAATGTGTATTGTGCAGTTTTTGGGTTGAATGCTCTGTACACATCTATGAGGTCTAGATGGCTGATTGTGTTGTTTTGTTCTTCTGTGTCTTTACAAAATTTGTTTCTAGTTGTTCTATCCAATTTTGTAAGCGGTATATAAAAATCATTCACTATTATTGTAGAATCAGTTATTTCTTTCTTCATAACTGTTAGATCTTGTTATATATATTTTGGAGCTCTTTAATTGGGAGCATAGATATTTATTATGGTTATGTCATCTTGGTCAATTGTTCCTTTAATCATGACATTATGTCCATCTTTATCTATTGCACTGCTTTTTGTCTTAATTTTATTTTATCATTCATTAATGGAGCCACTCTCATTCATTTTTTATTGCAATT
>NW_006408644.1:5291109-5291720 GCF_000296735.1 Chrysochloris asiatica | reverse complement strand
CAGACCATAGAACTCCCTTTAGGATGTTTTGTAGTGCAGGGTTGGCTTTGGTGAAATCCCATAGCTTCTGTTTATCTGGAATATTTTGATATCTCCATCATATTTGATCGATAGCTTTTCAGGATAAAGGATTCTTGGTTGGCAATTTTTTTCTTGCATGGTTTTATATATGTCTCCCTATTGCCTTCTCGCTTGCATGGTTCCTGCTGAGAGATCTGAGCTTAATCTTACTTGCTTGCCTTTATATGTGACCTTTATGTTTTCTCTGGTTGCTTTCAGAAGCGTCTCCTTATCTTTGAGTTTGGAGAGCTTGACTATCATATGATATGTCTTGGTGATTTTCTTTTGGGGTCTGCTCTTTTTGGGGTCCGTTGCACTTCCTGTATGTTTATTTTTTTGCTCTTCACTATGTTGGAAAAATTCTCTTCCAGTAGTTCTTCGACTATTTCCTCTGTGGACTTGTGTAATTCTTCTTGATCAGGAATGACAATAATTCTTATGTTATTCCTCTTCATGTTGTCCAGCATGAATCTTACACCATCTTCAGAGCTTTTTATCCTTTTTTGTGTTTGTTCTTCTGTCTTAGTGGTATTGAAAGACCTGTCTTCCAG
>NW_006408644.1:5289658-5290334 GCF_000296735.1 Chrysochloris asiatica | reverse complement strand
TGAGCCTTGGAGGTTGGGCAGTGGGCTAGCCTGTGTTGCTAGGTCAGGGAAGCGCTGGATGTCCCTCCTCTAATGCTCTTTTATAGGGTTTCTGGGGAGTGGTTGGTGGGCGTGGACCACTGGCCCTGTAATTCAGGCGACCTTGTAGTGGCACCCCAGCCCTCAGAGCCACGTTGGGGCTCCTACTGAACCTTCTAAGATAAAAAATAATAATAAAAATAAAGGGGATACCCAAATGGGGTTCCCCAGTGGGTGCTCGCGGCAGGAGGGGGGCTGCCTTCCCCTGCGCCCCACGGTTCAGTTGAGCGTGAGGTGGGCTGTTTGCTGGAGCATGCGCGGCAGGGCTGAGGAACGCTGCTCATTTCAGCGGGAGGTGGGTCGCTCGCTTTCACGTGTCTGGCAGGGCAGTGGGATGCCACTCGAGCAAGAGGGTAGCTGCTCAGCTGTGCACGCGCAGGCCCGGCGGGCCCTGGGAACACAGTTGGACTGTGCTTGGGTAGGGGGTCAGCTGGCTGGCGGACATGGGTCAACTGGACAGGGCAGAAGTGGCTCAGGCAGGCACAGTCCGCGCCTGATGATATCAGACAGTCACTGCTACTCTTTTCCTGCAGGCTTTTTTTTTTTTTTTTCCCTTTCAACTATTTGCTTTTCTGGGCTCTCCTTCCTTTCCATATAA
>NW_006408644.1:5272407-5289417 GCF_000296735.1 Chrysochloris asiatica | reverse complement strand
CCCTCCCTGATCCCGGAGCCCCCACTCACCCGTACCACCTGGCTGCCCTGGCAAACCGTGTAATCTGTTTTTGACTCTGTGTGTGAGGTGTGTCTCTTGCAGACAGCATATTGAAGTATCTTGTTTTCTTATCCATTCTGTCATCCTCCGTGTCTTAACTTGCATTTAATTCGTTTACATTCAGTGTAATTTTCGATAATTATGGTTTAATTGCTGCCACTATGTTTTTTTGTGGTGTTGCTGCTGTTTTTGTTCTGTGTGTCTTCCTTTCTTGAGTTCATGCTTTTTGAGTTCTTTCTTGTGAGTTTCCTCATAGTTTTAATGGTTCCTTATTCTTCATGGATTTTCATTCTCTTGGTATATTGTGAAGTGTTATTTTTCTTTGAGGTTGCCTTATAGTCCATTAACTTTTCTCTTCATTTAGTGCAGTCTGTTTTATCCTATAATCTGCCTGACATTCTCACCATCTGGATCTCTGTTCCTACGTGTTTACCTTCTTTTACATTGTAATTGTTTTGATCATAGACTGACTTCCCAGATTCTCTCAGTTTGTTTTTACACTTTTGTTCTGCTCTCGATTCTTCCTTCTGTCAATTTTATTCCGGGAGGTGCTGCCACGTATGCCAATCAATCTCTGGTTGTTGTTTGTTCTAGTTGTTTCTCATTCCACAGAACTATCTTTAGGATGTTTATCCTGAAATGTTTTGACTACACCATCGCATTTGATTGATAGCTTTGCTGGATAAAGGATTCTTGGTTGGCAGGTTTTTTTTTTTCTTTCTTTCTTTCAGTTAAACTGGGAGGTTTAATGTCTCTCCATTGCCTTCTTTCTTGCATGGTTTTTCCTGGGAGAACCGAGCTAAATCTAACTTGTTTTCTTTTGCATGTGACACTTCTGTTTTCCCTAGCTATTTTCAGGAGTGTCTGCTTATCTTTGATTTTGGAGAGCTTAATTATATGTCTCGGTGATTTTCTTTTGTTGTCTAACCTTTCTGGGGTTATTGAGCTTCTTGAATGTTTATCTTTTCACTTTTCAGGATGTTAGAGAAATTTTCTTCCAGCAGTTCTTCAACTATTTCCTCTGTGGACTTGTGTGATTCTTCCTGTTCTGTAATGCCAATAATTCTGAAGTTATTCCTCTTCATGTTGTCCAACATGAATCTTAGACCTTCTTGAGATTTTTTTTTTTTTTATCCTTTTTCCTATTTGCTCTTCTATTTTAGTGGTATTGAGAGATTTGTCTTCCAGCTCACTGGTTCTGCCTTCCATCTTGTCTACTGTTTTCCTTTGTCCTTTCAGAGACATGTCTATTTCTGATATTCTATTATTGATCTGTTAGATGCCTTTTTGTAGATTTTGAATAGTTTCCAATGCTGTATCTATTTTATTTGATTGTTCCTATAGAACTTTCCTGACTCCTTCCTTATTTTACTCAGCTTCATTATAATGTATTTTTAAACATTTAATAATCATTTTTCTGAATTCCTTCTCAGGTATTTCCAAGGCCTGCCCTCTTTCCAGAATGGAGTCCAGGTCTACCTCTAGTTCATTTTTCTCAGACATTTTATCTTGTTTCTGATCATGTGCTGATATGGTCACCTGCTTTTGCTTCTTGGACATGTTTGTTGTTGATCTGTGGCCTGAATACTTAATTATTTATGTGTTTTGGTATTTTTTATACTTTATGATTGCTTCTAGGAAGATGTGATCAGGATGTTGGCTTCCCTTTTCACTCTTCTTATTGCTTATCTCAGAGTAACTTTTACAGGTGTTTTCTGCCTCCCTGGTATATGGCAGCTGGTATTTGTTCTTGCTTGGGTTTTGGTGTTTCATAGAGTGTGATTGTAACTTGACTATATGGCAGCAGTCACTGACTCTTCTTGGGTAATATATATAGAAAGAGAGTCCTCAAAGTTAGAAGGGTGAGCATAAAACAGCAAACCAGCACCAGCAAATAAAAACAAGAAAAAGAAGAAGGAAAACAACAACAACAACTAGACTGAATACTGTGGTCTATAATCATAAAAAAGGGAGAGGAGGTAGAGAAGAAGAAGAAAAAAATCTATAATGTAGTATGAGTATGACTTTAATGTCCTCTCTTCAACTTCTTGCGTTCAATGTTGCCTGAGAGATTTCAAGAGGCCACTGTTTGTTGTTATATTATACCTCAGGCTTTAATTTAATTTTTGGCCTGTTTTGTCTTTAAACTCTCTTTCCCTCTATACAGCCTTGTCCTGCCCTTTTCTATGTTAAAAAAGTAAAACATTCAGGGCCTGCTCTTGGACTGAATATCTGTGTGCATGTGTGGAAGAAGAACCCACCAGCAGTGAGGGTGCGGGGTGTCCACTCGCTCAGGCTCCCCCTCTAGTCACGAAAATGGCGGTGCACAAACAGTGGGGGTGCCAATGACCAGATAACAAAAAGAAAAAGGAAAATCAGAACAAAGCAAAACCCTCAAAGTGTATTAGCCATCTTTGCTCCAAGGTTCCCATGGCATTTTCCCATGGTGTTTCTGCTCCCCTGCTTGGTTTTGCCATTTGATTTCACCCAAGATGTTGGCTCAGGGTCTCCGAGACCAGCAGATTCAAAAGTACTTGATTTCTTACTTTGGCTTCAAACTTTAAAAATATTTCTATCTCTGTGGTTCCTAATTTTGGAGTTCTGCCCTGGATCTGCTTTGCCTGGTATTCTGTGGTATTGCGACAGCAAACTTCACTGCACTTCCTCCCTAGCCACCATCAAACCCCGCCTCTCTCTGATGTCCTTTTTTAAGGGCTTATTTCTCTTGATAAAATTCCCAAAGTACATGATAAGATGTCTCCTTATCCTCACTTATAAAGATACTTCTTCCAAGACAAATGTGTTGTTCTGGTAGTACATGGGGCTTTCCATATTCTTCTACAACAGCAGAATCCAAATATGTTGATTCTTCTCTGGCCTTCCTTATTCAATGTTCAGGTATCACAAGCATATGAGGTGACTGGAAATATCATGATTTGTGTTAAATGCACCTTATTTGTCAAAATTACATTTTTGTTCTTTCACAATTTAAAGATGTCTTTTGCAGCAGATTATTCCAATGAAATATGTCATTTGATTTCCTGTCTGCTACTTCCATAATCATTGGTTGTAGATCCAAGTAAAATGGAGTCTGTGACAACTTCAGTCTTTTCTCTGTTAATCATAGCGTTGTTTATTTGTTCAATTGTGAGGGGCTCTGGTTTCTTTACATAGAGTTTTAAACCATCCTGATCTTCATTAGTAAGTGCTTCCAGTCTTCTTCATTTTCATCAATCTAAATTGTGTCATCTGCATATCCCAGGTTCTTAATGACTTACTTCAATCCTAATGCCTTTGTATATTTTCTCAGAATACAGATTGAATATCTATGGTGAAGGGATACAGCCCTGACACTTGTACTTATTGATTTTAAATCTCAGTATTCCTTTGTTATATTTGAATGATTGCCTCTTAGTGTATGTACATGTTCCATATGAGAACAATTAAATGTGTTGTAGTTCCCATTCTTTAGGAAGTTATCCACAGTTTGTTTTGATTCATACAGTTGAATGTCTTTGCAATGTCAACAAATCACATATCTTTCAGGTATTCTCTGCTTGCACATCCTTTTGATATCAATAATATTCCTCATTACATGTCCTCTACAAAATATGGTTTGGATTTCTGGTATTTCCTTGTCAATGAATTGCTAGAACTAGTTTTGAATTATCTTCAGCAATATTTTATTTGTGTGTGCTATTAATGGTATTGTTTGATAATTTCCATATTTAGTTGAGTCATCTTTGTTTGGAATATTCACAATATTAACATTTTCTAATTGGATGGCTGTATTCCAAAATACTTGACATAGATGAGTTAATGCTTCCAATATTGTATATATTTGTTGAAAAGTATTAATGGATATTCCATAAATTCTTGCAGGCTTATTTTTCACCAGGGCCATCAGTTCAACACAGACTTCTTCCTTCAGTATCATTGATTCTTGATCATAAGCTACCTCCTGAAATGGATTATACTATTATTATAACATAATATTATATAACTATATTTGTGTTTTTAAAATTATACAGAGTAAAATTGCACTTCAAAATAATTTATCAAATCTTACTGTCACTACAAGCATATAAACATTTGATGGGGTCTTCTAAAGGTTTGTGGAACAATGGAATTAAAATGGGAATTTTTCAATGACCATTTGAAGCCTCTTCATTTGTTCTTTCCCAATATTGAGTGTCTTTAATTTCTTTCTTTTACTTTTCTTGCATTTAAATTTTGTGCAGTCGATTTTCTGAAAATGAGATTTATAACTTATATTGACTGTGTTCTTATTTGCAATCTTTTATTTTTCTAGTTTTTTAAGATGAGTTTTGATTTTGGTTCTTTTCTCCAGTTTGGATATGTAGGCTTTGGTATTTGATAGATCTGAATTTAACTTTTGCTTCCATTACTTACTGTGTGACTTGGGCTAGTAACTTAATATTTCTGATACTAAGAGGTGTTGTGTAGAGCACTAATGGCTGTTTTTAGGAGGACATCAGCATTTAAGAGATAAAATTGAGATCCTGTAAAGATTCACTGGAGAAGGATATATTTGGTAAGGTGGAGGGTCAGAGAAAAAGAGGAAGACCCCCAACGAGATGGATTGGCAAAATGGCAGCATAAATGGGCTCAAGTGTGACAACAATTGTGAGGGTGGCCCAAGACCAGGCAGTGTTTCTTTCTGTTGTGCATAAGGTTGCTATAAGTCAGTACTGACTAGGTGGCACCTAACAACAGCAACAACAAAAGACAGAGAATGAATGGTCAATAAAGAAGTAGTAAGACTCCAGAGAGGATGTTTTTATGTACGTAAAGAAAAGAGAGGCTTGTGAGAATTTTGTTTTTGTTTTCATTTTCAGAATAGGGACAAATTGGACATAATTTTAACCACAGGGAAAGACACCACTGAGGTGGCATATATAAAAGAGTTTTACCAATTATTTCCTAAAATTCAGATACACTAAGTCTAACGTACTTTTATGAGCTATCTGCCTGAAAATTTCACTTTAAAAGGAAATGAAGTAGAAAATAATAAAATGGCAAAAAGAAAAATAGAGGGTTGTTTTTTTGTTTTTTGTTTTTTTAATTAAATGTTTTTATTTTGCATTGAGTGAAGGTTTACAGGGCACATCATCAGCTTCACATTCAACCATTCATATAGCTTGCTTCCTTACATTGATTATTATCCCCTCCATATATCATCAGTTTACAGTGTTTCTCTCTATCCTCTTTAGGTTTTTTTTTGGATGGGGGGGCGACTTGCCTTTTTGGAATTTACAGTCTCGGCTTTTAGGGAAGGTTTTTACATTTGTCTGTGGATATCCAGGGCTCATGTATGAGATTACTAACAAGCATTACTGAATAATCAGATGAGGGACAGTTTGCTATGTCTACTAGGTAGCTAGAGTCTGATCCTCAGAGCCTATGGTTTGGACGGTCAACAATGCTTGGGCCCTCAGGGGCTTGGCCTCCTGACCGGGTCTGCACTGTCTGCATCTGAATCTAGAGGTTTGTTTTTAACTTTTTTTTTCCCTCATCTTAGAGTGGTGAATGACTTACAAAGCATGAAACAATGAAAGAAATAACAAATGAAAAGATCCATGGATTGGCTACAAATGTTTAAAGGTTTCATATGCTGAAAGCATAGAAACATAATAAAAAGAGAAGTTTGGAAAATATTTGCAGCAAACATGATTTGGGAAAGTTATTTTATGAGTTTGTGATTGTCACCACTGTAAAGCTAGAAGTTTTGTAATATAAAGGGTAGAGTAGTTAATCTAACATTCCAGGAACAGAGGACCCTAGGACCATCAAGGAAGAAGAGCATGAGAGGAAGGTGGAACCCTATCCAGAGAGGCAGCAACGCCAGAGATGGAGGAAGAGATGAGGACATGGAGAAATAGAGCAGCTGATGACTCTGTACTCATGAAAAGAGAAAGATTGTTTGCTGGTGGCCAGGAGGCAGCCTTGCAGAATGTGCCCGTTGGTTGTATAAATGACTATATATTCCTGAGTGTTTTGATGTACACCTCCCAAAAATAAATAAATAAATAAATAAATAAATAAATAAATAAATAGCAAGTAAGAAAAGATTTGTTCCCAAGAATCAGGCACCCCTCCACTGTCATCTCCTAACTTAGCAGAAGCATTGCCAATGACCAGGCACACCATGTCCCTACCCCTGCCCTCTGTGACTGGCAGATTGTATTGACCAGGAAAAGGAATCTTGCCCTCCCTCCAGTGCCTTCTTGATCCATAGAGTGCAATGGACCAGATTGGTCATTCTAATCCCTGCTGCCTACTCAGCCAGCAGAAGTTGTGCCTCACACTGGGCACTCTGAAGCCCGTCACTTTTCCAGCAAGAAGAGCTCACTGCCTTTGAAGAGGAATACAGTCCCTAGCTGCTTCTGTGACTGGCAGAGTGTGTGACCCAAAACAGTCACCCTATTTCTGTCACCTCATTGTCCAGAAGAACCACCACCACAAATTGTACACTCTGCTCCTCACTGACTCTGCAGCCAAACAAGTGTGCTATGCTCGATAGAACAAACCCCATTCCATTGACTTTGTGTCTGGAAGACTGAACCAACATGAATCAGGTGCCCTATTCCCCAGTGCTTTTTTGGCTGATGAGCATGCTGAACCACACTAGACATCTCAACTTCCAACACTTTCTCGGATAGCAAAAGCAACACACAATTTGGTTGCTCTATTCCCCCTTAGATGGTGAAACATTATGTACTGAATGAGCCTTCTGCCCCTTAATGCCTTCTTGGCTGGAGTCATGCTCAGTTCTGGACTGAGAACATCCACCCTCCACTGTCTCAACCTAAAAAAACACCAGCCTAAACTAAGTACACCGCCATTTTGCCTCCTTGGCTGGCAGAGCATGCTACCTTGAATTGAGTACACTGACCCTTGTCACCTCTTGGTCTGTTGGAGCATACCCCCCACTGCTCCAGCTTTCTCCCTTCTTTTTAATTTTTTCTTTTCTCTAGTTTTCATTTTTTTCCTTTCCTTCTTTTTTTCTTTCACTTTTATTTTTTCTTCCCTTGAAATGTATATATTTATTTATTTACTGCCCATCCTGGTAGGAGGCAGCATCAATTTCCATACTAAATAGCCACACTTTCCCCTCCTGTCACCCAACTCATTGGACTAGTACAAACACCTATTCCTGCAACACTTGATGAATGATAAAAGGTAGCCAACACTAGCCCAACCCACCCACCACTGTTATAACAAAGCAAAGAACAAAAAACTGCACACACTCTCATTCTCACCATTGCCACTAGGAGACAGGTGATCAGCATCTAAGTTTCACAAAATTAGTGAATAGAGTAGCATACCCATCCTGATTTCCTGTTGTTGTTGTTGTTGTTGTTGTTGTTATGTGTCATCGAGTCGGTTCTGACCCATAGCGACCCTGTATAGGGTTTCCGAGGGTGTAAATCTTTACAGGAGTAGAAAGCCTCATCTTTCTCCCGTGGAGCAGCTGGTAGTTTCGAACCGCTGACCTTAAGATTCGCAACCCGATTCGTAACCACTATGCTACCAGATTGCCTAGATATATCAAAACAAAAAGAAGCAAAAAACTTGGGCAAAACAACAACATACAATCATCAAATAAATATAACTACTACAGCACAACAATGTCTCAGAGCCAAGAGACAACATCAGTTCATACAAGAAAAAATACAGGTGACTCAAACAAATGACCACAATAAAGAGACAGAACATCTTTCTGAGGAAGATATGGCAATGGACTACATGAAACATCATTTAAAAAATGTATACTTAGGTTAGTTTCAACAGATTGAGATGCAAGTCAAGAAAATTTCAGGTAAAACCAAGGAACACACACAAAAAAAATATATAGAAGAATTTAGGAAAGCAATGCTGGAACAAATTGACAAAACAGATGAAAAATTCAAACTGTACATAAACAACAAATAGAAATTCAGAAGATTAATATTAACATTTCAGAAATAGACAATGCAATGGAAGAGCAAAGGAGTAGAATGGAATCATTGGAAAACAGCATCAGCAAAACTGGAGACAAATCTCTTATGACTCCCCTGTTAGAGGAACAACCAGAAAAAATAAAGAAGGAAAGAAAATAAAAAGGAGAAAAAAGGAAAGCATAAGAATTATGTGGGACACTACCAGAAATTATTGGAATTAGCAAAAATCATACCAAACTCATAGGAAATACTAAAGGGGGCTTGTTGGACAGAGAAACAAAGGCAAGCCAGAAGTTGAAATTAATATCCATGATGCCACCCAGAAACAAGCAAGATATAGAAATGTACAAAATAAACCTACAAGACTGAAAGTAGGGAAACAGAAATGTCAATTTGTAAAACAAGGAATAAATGTTAAAGAAATTCCAAATGCTGAGGAAGTCAAAGTGATAATATCAAGATAGAAAGAAAACAAATTCTTAAATTATGAAGAAAATACTAAATTATAGGTTAATGTAAATAATAATAATAATAAACATTGTCATCAAAATAAAAAAAGAAAATCATAAAGATCTGGTAAATACTACAACAGCTGTTAAGGACATTATTAAAAAATCTGAAAACATGATGAACTCTGCACAGAGAAATATATGGAGCAAAGAAATTATCAGCACTACAGACACATGCAGCATAGCAAGAAATTCATACCTGTCAATAATTACACTGACTGCAAATAGGTTAAATGTACTAATCAATACACAAAGGTAGCAGAATGGCTAAGAAAACACAACCCATGAATATGCTATCTACAAGTGATGCACCTTAGACAGAAACTCAAATTAAAGCTAAAAATCAAAGGATAGAAAAACATACTATCAACCCAATAACAACCAACATAGGGAGGAGTGGTAATATTAATTTCTGCTAAAATAGACCTTATGACAAAAATAGCTTATAAGAAAAGGTAGGGCATTATATAATAATTAAAGCATCAATAAAATCAGAAGACATAACCATAGTAAATATGCAACAACCAATAAAACAGCCTCCAAATACAAAAATCAAACTTCAACATAATTGAAAATAGAACCAGACAACTCCAAAATAATAATTGTTGTTGTTGTTGTTGTTAGGTGCCATCAAATCACTTCCAAATCATGGTGATCCTATGTACAACAAAGCACAAGCCTGCTTGTACCTGTGCTATACTCATAATCTTTTTTAGATTTGAGGCCATTGTTGTTGCCACAGTAACAATCCATCTTGTTGGGGGTCTTCCTCTTTTCACTGACCATGCATCTTTCCAAGTATGCTGTCCTTCTTCAGGACTGATGTCTGCTGATAATATGTCCAAAGTATGAGAGACACAATTTCACTTCTAAAGAACATTCTGACTCTACATCTTCCAAGACAGATTTGTTTATATTTTTGACAGTCCAAGGTACATTCAGTATTATTCTCCAACACCATAATTCAAATGCGTCAATTCTTCTATGGTTTTCTTTATTCATTGTACAACATTCATATGCATATGAGGCAATTGAAAATATCCTGGCTTGGGGAAGGTGCACCTTAGTCCTCAAAGAGACATCTTTACTATTAAACACTTTTTTCCTTGTTGTTATTGTTGTTAGGAGCCATCAAGTCAGTACAGGTTCATAGCCACCCTATGCACAACAGAACGAAACTCTACCAGGTCCTGGGCCAAAGTCACAATCATTGCTATGCTTGAACCCATCATTGCCACCACTGTACTAATTTATCTCATTGGGGGGTCTTCCTCTTTTTCTCCAACCCTCCACTTTACTAAAGATGTTATCCTTCTCCAGTGACTAGTACCAAATGGTAATAGGTACTAAGTATGAGAAATACAGGTTTCCAAGGAGCATTCTGACTGTACTTCCAACACAGATCTGTTTGTTCTTTTGGCACTCCATGGTACTTTTAATATTCTCCAACACCATAACTCAAATGCATAAATTCTTGTAGGTCTTCCATGTTCACTGTCCATGTTTTTCATGCATATGAGATAGTTGAAAGTGCTATGGCTTGGGTTAGGAACACCTTAATCCTCAAAATGACATCTGTGATCTTCAACACTTTTAAGAGGTCTTGTGCAGCAGATTTGCCTAATGCAATATGTCGTTTGATTTCTTGACTGCTGCTTCCATGAATGTTGATGGTTGATCTGAGCAATAAGACTTTGAGAACTTCAATATTTTCTCCATTTATATGGAGGTTGTTTATTGGTCTAGTGGTGAGGATTTTTGTTTTCTTTACATTGAGATGCAACCGATATCAAAGGCTGTGGTCTTTGATTTTCATCAGTAAGTATTTTAAGTCCCCATCACTTTCAACAACAAAAAAGTTTTATCTGCATGTTGCAGGTTGTTAATGAGTCTTCCTCCAATCCTGATGCCACAATTTTCTTCATATAGCCCAGCTTCTCGGATTATTATCTCAACATATATATTAAATGTTGTTGTTGTGAAATGCTGTTAAGTAAGTTATGACCCATAGAGACCCTGTATAGGGTTTCCAAGGAGGAGCAGGTGAGTTTGAACCACCGACCTTGCAGTTCAAATGGCTTTTCAGTCTAGTGTTTTAACCCACAGAGCCACACCAGGACTCCATAGATTAAATAAATATGGTGAAAGAATATAATCCTAGTACACACCTTTCCTAATTTAAAACCATGTGGTATCCCCTTGTTCTGTTCAATCAACTGACTCTTTGTCTATTCATAGGTTATTCATGAGCACAATTAACTGTTCTGGAACGCTCATACTTCGCAATGTTGTCCATAGCT
The DNA here is from genome assembly GCF_000296735.1 of Chrysochloris asiatica. NCBI lineage: Eukaryota > Metazoa > Chordata > Mammalia > Afrosoricida > Chrysochloridae > Chrysochloris > Chrysochloris asiatica. The sequence goes on along the minus strand of NW_006408644.1, from coordinate 5,278,584 downwards.
CATCATGATCCACACAATCGAAAGTCTTTGTATAGTCAGTAAATCACAGGTAAACATCTTTCTGGTATTCTCTCCTTTCAGTCAAGATCCATCTGATGTCAGCAATGATATCCCTGGTTCCAAGTCCTCTTCTGAATCCAGCTTGAAACCCTGGAAGTTCTCTGTCAATGTATTTTTGCAGCCATTTTGAATTACCTTTAGTAAAACTTTACTAGTATGGGATCGCAATTCACATTGATTGATGATTTCCTCTTTCTGTTTGGTTACCTCTCCTTGGAATGGACACAAATAAAGATCTCTTCCAGTCATCTGGCCAGGTGCACCACGTGATTGTCAGATTCAAAATACCAGTCCATTTCAGCTCACTGATTCCTAGGATATCAATGTTTATTAATTCTATTTAATTTTTGATAATTTCCAATTTTCCTAGATTCATACTTTGTACATTCCATGTTTCAATTATTAAATGGATGTTTACAGCTGTTGCTCTTCATTTTGAGTTGTGCCCCATCAGCAAATGAAAGTCCCAAAGGCTTTACTCCATTCGTGTCATCAGAGTCAACTCTACTTTGAGAAGGTAGCTCTTCCCCAGTCACATTTTGAGTGCCTTCCAAACTGAGGGGCTCATTTTCTGGCACTCTATCTGACAATATTTTGGTGCTTTTCATCATGTTTCAATTATTTCATAATCTGGTGCTGACAGTGTTCTACTGTTATGTATAAGGTTTCCAGTGACTTAATATTCAGAAGTAGTCTGTCTCTCCTTCCTAGTCTGGAAGTTTAGCTGAAACCTACTGGTATTTAAAGTACTGGTGACAACTTCCTATTATCCTAGATTCATACATTCCATGTTTCAATTATTACATTTACACATTCCATGTTTCAATTATTATTGGAGGTTTATAGCTGTCTCTCCATTTTCTGCCACTCTATTTTAAGTTGTGACCCATCAACAAATGAAGGTCCCAAAATCTTTTCTCCTTTTACATTATCACAGCCAACACTACTTTAAGGAGGTAGCTTTATCCAGTAATATTTTGAGTGCTGCCAAACTGAGGGGCTTTTCCTCAGTATTCTGGTGCTATTCATAATGTTTCAGTATTCAATATTTTGGTGCTATCTGACAGTGTTCCACTGGTATTCATAAATTTTTCACTGGCTAGACATTCAATAATCCAACTCTCCTTTTTACTTGTCTATCTTATTCTGGAAGCTTGGCTGAAACCTATCCACAATGGTTGACTGTGCTGCTATTTAAAATACTGGTGACATTGCATCCAGCATAATAGCAGTAAAGAAACCACCAAAGTCTGACAGACTGAAATATGAGTGTTGGTTTGACAAATAGTAGAAATTATACAGAAAGTATTCCATAAATACTGATGAAAATGTTAAATAAAAAAGGAGTATAATAAATTGTAAATTTATGATATGTTGTTGCTAGTTGCTCTTTAGTTGGCTCTGACTTATACTTAGTTTATATACAACAGAGTGGAACATTTCTCAGTCATGTGCCATCCTCAGAATGGTCGGTATATTTGAGTCCATTGTTTCAGCTACCTTGCCAATCTATCTCAGGGACAGTTTCCTTCTTTTTCACTGACTCTCTACTTTCTGAAAGAGAATATGCTTTTCTAGTGACTTGTATTCCTTGAGGATATGTCCAAAGGAAACATGATGAAGTCTCAACATGTTTTTAAAGGAGCATTCTGGCTGTACTGCCACCAAGACTGGTTTGTTCATTCTTCTGGAAGTACATGATATACTCAATTGTCATCAGTACCACATTTTAAATGCATCTATTTGTGTTTGATTTTCCTTTATCAATGTTATAGTTATGATTTTTTGTCAACGTAGCTGAGTCAGGATTCTCAGTGGGTTTAACAGATGTTGTTGTTGTTGTTGTTGTTGATAAGTGCTTTTGAGTCAGTTCTGAATTATAGCAACCCTGTATAGGGTTTCTGAGGTGCAGCTGAAGAATTTAAATTGCTGACCTTATCGTTCCACTGGACCTTGGGGTCCAGTGAATTATCCCACAGTGCCACACCAGATGTAATCATTCCTTATGATGGGATCTAATATAATGTAATCACCTCCCCCATAGTGTCATCTGATATGATCAGACCTGATCTAATGTAATGGTACTATGTGTTGTAAATCCTTACTTCTATGATGTTAATGAGGTCAGATGCAATCTACAGGATTAAGTTGTATCTTTGGTCAATCTCTTATGAGATACACAAGCAGAAGGAAGTGATTAGAAAAAGGGGGGCCTACTACCACCAAATAAAAAGATCCAGGAGTAAAGTTCATCCTTTGTACCTTGATTACCTGCATTGTGAAGCTCCTAGATCCAGGAAAAGACTGATGCCATGACATCCAAAGACTTTACTCCAGAGTCGACAAATAAAGAAAGCCTTCTCATTGAGCTGACTCTCTAAATTTGGAATTCTAACCTACTAAACTGTTAGAGAATACATTTCTGTTTGTTGAAGGTATTTCACCATTTATGTGGTATTTCTGTAAGAACAACACTAGAAATTAGAAATAATTAACAAGGGATAATAATGCTCATCTTGTAGGATTGTCATGAGAATTGAGATAATAAATGCAAAGCATCTGGTGCACAGCAGATATTCAATGTACATTAAATTTGCTTTCCTCTATGACTGCACTTTTAGTGATTTCAATCCTACTAAATTGCTATGCTTTGCAATGGAGTTGTCCTATTTATTTGATGTAAAAAATATTCATTAATGATGTTAGGTTGCTCAGCCAATAGATATTACCAATTAGCTGACACCTTTTAGCTACAGACTCATTTAGAAGGTGCCTTTAGGACTTGGTTGTTGCATTGCAACTCCATTTTCATTTGTACTTCTCAGCACTTTGTTGTTGTTGTTATTGTTGTTATGTGCGGTGGAGTTTGTTCTGATTCATAGCAACCTTGTACAGGGTTTCTGAAGCTGTAAATCTTTATGGGAGCAGAAAGCTGCATCTTTCTCCCATGGAACAGCTGGTAGTTTCGAGCTGCTAACTTTGTGGTTCTCAGCCTAATTAGTAACCACTACACTACCTGAGCTCCCAGCACTTTACTAACAATGATACTACATTGTTGGCTTATTTTCAGCCTGCAGTCATCTTCACACGACATAGATCCTTTGTAGCACCATTCACACACAGCCAGTTATTCTCTTATTTATTATTTATTTATTTTTAAATTTATATAGTGTTTTCCTTCCTTAAAACGTAAGGCAATGTACAGAGGACTTAAAAACATGACCAACTGAACATTATACATCTAAAATAAAGCTGAAAATAGGAAAAGCAGGCAAGCAAACAGGACTGGAAAATCTGAAGGGTAAAGGACAACCAGAGGAAAGAAAGAGTGTGTTGGGAAGTTCATTTTTCCTCTTTGGGTATGTCATCCTGACAACTTATCCATGGGAACTTTTTTGTTTGTTTGTTTTAACTTATTGTGAATTGAGTGAGACTTTACATAGAAGATTATCATACAATTTGATTCATCTCAATGATTGTAAACCTCCTTGAAGCAATAGTTATCTGAATTCTTCCCTGTTGTTCTTATTTCCATTCCACATTCCTTCCCATCCCTCCTCAACTTTGTCTTTACATAAATGTTGCCCTTTTCATCTTGAATTATTGATCATTCCATGGTGAGCATAGCTTACAAATGTTTTTGTTCCATTTATATACCTATTAACTGCTTGATTGGTGGTTATGTGCCATGGAGTTGGAACCGACTCATAGCGACCCTGTACAGGAATTCCGAGGCTGTAAATATTTATGCGAGCAGAAAGCCTCATCTTGCTCCTATGGAACAGTTGGTTTCAAACTGCTGACCTTAGAGTTCACTGCCCAATTCATAACAACTACATTGCAGATGGTGGATCAGGTAGACGTTCAGTAAGAGCTCCATCAGCAACAACACAGAATACTAGACCAAGCAGGCTCAGGGGATGGTGCAAGAACTCTGAACATTTATAAAGGAATATTTAGAATCTTGGAAGGCTTACAGCCAGGGGAATTTGCAGCAGAATGAAAAAATCCATTGCTTTCTAATTCAAGATGCTCAGCTGCTCCCGGAGCAGGCATCTTGAGAGAGACCAAGTGGGAGAAGGATCCGAATAGACACAAAAGCCTGACAGAATAGCAGAGATACAGGTGTGGACATTGCCTTTTTTTTTTTTTTTTTGGTTTCTGTTCATTGGTCTCTCGCTGTCTGTACACCTCCATTCTGGTGACTAGAGTGGATGCCTGAGCATATGGACACCCCAACCCCACCCCTGGAGGGCTCTACTATGCATGCACACAGATCCCCTTGAAATTTAAAGTGACAGTTTCCACTTAAAACCAAATGGCCACCACACATCTGTCAGTTTGTTGTACTGTGTTGGCTTGTGAGTTGCTGTAGTTCTGAAAGCTTTGCCACCAGTATTTTAAATACCAGCAGGTTCACCCATATTGGACAGGTTTTAGATGAGCTTCCAAAGACAGACTAGGAAGAAAGAATGATGAATTACTTCTGAATAGCTAGTCACTGAAAACCTTACGAATAGCAGAAAAGCACTGTAAGATATAGTGCTGGAAAACGAGATCCTCAGGTTGGAAGGCACTCAAAATGCGAGCTGGGGGAGAGCTGCCTCCTCAAAGTAGAGTTGACTGTTATAAAGCTAAGGGAGTAAAGCCCATAGGAGAAAAGCCCACTGGACCTTCATTTGCTGATGGGGCACAACTCAAAATGAAGAGAAACAGCTGTAAACACCCATTAAAAATAAAAACATTCAATGTACAAAATATGAATCTGGGAAAATTGGAAGTTGTCAAAAATGAAATGGAACACATACACATTGATATCTTAGGCATTAGTGAGCTGAAATGGACTGGTATTGGCCATTTTGAATCTGACAACCACAAGGTTTGCTATGCTGGGAAAGACAAATGGAAGAGGAATGGTATTTCATTAATCGTCAAAAAGAACATATCCAGATCAGCCATGAGATACAATGCTGTCTGTGATGGGATAATATCCATGCACCTACAGGGAAGCCCAGTTAATACCACAATTAATTAAATGTACTTACCAACCACTGAAGCCAGTGAGGATAAAATAGAAGAATTCTACCATCTTCTTCAATTTGAAGTTGATCAAACATACAATCAAGATGTATTGCTCATTACTAGTGATTGGAATGCAAAGGTTGGGAGCAAAGAGTAATGATCAGTAGTTGGAAAAGGACTTGGTGATAGAAATGATGCTGGAGAATGCATGATAGAATTCTGAAAAAACCAATGATTTGTTTATTTCAAATACCTTCTTTAGACAGCATAAGAGATGACTGTATACATGAACCTCACCAGATGGAATACATAGAAATCAAATTGACTGCATCTGTGAAAAGACATGATGGAAAAGCTCCACATCAACAGTGAAAACAAGTCCAGGGGCAGACTGTGGAACAGACCAGCAAATACGCATATACAAATTTAAAGTGAAGGTGAAGAAAACGAAAACAAGTCCACGAGAGCCAAAAATATGGCCTTGAATGTATCTCATCTGAATTTAGAGATCATCTGAAGAACAGATTTTAAACATTAAACACTAAAGACTGAAGAGTTATAGTATGATATCAAGAACATCAAGTCATTAAGAAGACAAGAAAGAAGGACAAGGTCAAAATGGCTGTCAGAAGAGACACTGAAACTTGCCCTCCAGTGTAGAGATGCTAAAGCAAATGGAAGAAATGAGGAGGTACAAGAGCTGAACAGAAAATATCAAGGATCAGATAGAGAAGATAAAGCCATATATTACAACAAAATGTGCAAACATCTGGAATCAGAAAACCAAAAAGGAAGAACAAGCTCAGCATTTCTCAAACTGGGGAACTGAAGAAAAAATTCAATTCTTGACTTTCAATATTGAAAGTTTCACTGGCCAAATTATTGAATGATGCAGAAAGCAACAAGAGAAGATGGAAGAAATACACAGAGTCACTGTACCAAAAGGGAATGGTTAATGTTCAACCATTTCAATAGGTAGCATATGATCAAGAGCCAATGATAGTGAAGGAGGAAGTCCAAGGTGCATTGAAGGAATTGGCAAAGAACAAGGCACCAGGAATTGATGGAATAAAAATTGAAATCTTTCAAGAAAGC
>NW_006408644.1:5269903-5272128 GCF_000296735.1 Chrysochloris asiatica | reverse complement strand
GATGTTTACCTGTGCTATATTGACAACACAAAGGCTTTTGATTGTGTGGATCATGACAAGTGATTGACAGCATTACGAAGTATGAATATTCCAGAACACTTAATTGTGCTCATGAGGAATCTGTACCTGGACCAAGAAGCACTTGCTCAAACAGAACATGGGAACACTGAATGATTTAAAGTTAAAAAAGATGTGTGACAAGATTGTAGTCTTTCACCATACTTATTCAACCTGTATGCTGCGAAAATCATCTGAGAAGCTGGGTTCTTTAAACAAAAACGTGGCATGAGGATTGGAGGAATACTCATTAACAACCTGGGATATGCAGATGTTACAACCTTGCTTGCTGAAAGTGAAGAGGACTTAAAACATTTACTGATGAAGATCAAAGAGCACAGCCTTTGGTATGGGTTGCATCTCAATGTCAAGAAAACAAAAATCCTCACCACTGGACCAATAAACAACATTATTATCAATGAAGAAAAGATTGAAGTTGTCAAGGGCTTGATTTTTCTTGGATCAACTATCAACATTCATGAAAGCAGCGGTCGAGAGATTAAACGACATATTTCATTAGGCAAATCTGCCGCACAAGACCTTTGTAAAGTTTTCAAGAGCAAACTTGTCAGCTTGAGGACTAAGGTGTGCCTGACCCAAGCCATGGTATTTTCAAAAACCTCATATGCATACAAAAAATGGACAGTGAATAAGGAAGACCTTAGAAGAATTGATGTTTTTGAGTTATGGTGTTGGAGGAGAGTATTGAAGGTGCCGTGGGCTGCCATAAAGAACGGATAGATCAGTTTTGTAAGAAATGAAGCCAGAGTACTCCTTGGAAGTAAAGATGGCCAAAAGTCATCTCTCATACTTCAAACATATTGTCAGGAGGGACCAGTGACTGGAAAAGGATATCATGTTTGGTAAGTAGGAGGGTCAGAGCAAAAGAGGAAGACCTCCAATGAGATGTGTTGGCCAAGTGTCAGCATTGATGGACTCAACCGTGGCAACAGTAGTGAGGTTGGCTCAGGATCAGCAGTGTTTCATTCTGCTGTGCATAATGTCGCTATATGTCTGTACCGCCTCTATGGAACCTATCAACAACAACAACTGCTTAATTGAGAATTGGATGAAAAGAGTGTGTTCCCTTCTAGACCTGAAGGGTGGTTGAAGACCATAGTCTCGGGTTCTTCCAGCCATTACTTTTTTAAAATAGTTTTATTGTGAATTATGTGATAGTTTACATGGGAGAACGTTAGTTTTACATTAATTCTACCATATATCATCTCATTGCATGGTTACAGTCCACTCCATGCATCATCAACCAACCAAAGGGTATACCCTGCAAGCCTGCCCCCCACACCCCTCCCCAGGGTCTTCAGCACACAGTCCCTCTCCCTCTCTGGATCTAAAGTCCCCAGCTGCTGCATCACTCCATGTCATCATCTCTGCCTCCATCTCAGGCATCACTGCTTCTCTGGGTAGGGTCCCGCTCTCTGCTCTTCTCCCTTGATGGTCCCAGGGACCTCCGCTCCTAGACTGAAAAATTAATCACTCCCCATCTTGCTATAAAACGTCTACCTTTACATTTCCAACCTTCACAATCAGTCCTGATAACAATTATTCACTACTGTATCACAAGAGGCCCATCTGCATTTCATTGCATCAGCCCCGCCTAGACAGATTGAATACTACTCACTGGAGATTCTACCTTCCTCCATGCCCTGTGGCTCTAGGTTCCCTCTTGAAAGCTTGTAAGCCAGTCACTTCTTGCCTTTGTAGCCCCCCATGCCCCATTTTGGGTAGCCAATGTCCAAGTTGCCCATCCCTGTCTACTCTGTGTGTGGAGGGGGTGTGAATGATTCTTACTGTACGGATTTCTTCCCTCTTTTGAGCTACTGCTTCCATAGGTGTGGGTCAAGTTCATCAAATTTTATGAAAATACTTTTTTTTCCCCCTCTTCTTTTTACTTCTAGTTGAGCTCTGATCATCCAGTCATTGAAGCCAGATAACGGGTTATTATCTGCAAGTGTGGGTGTTCTTATGCATATGCACTCTCTTCTTATCAGCTGGATGCTTCACTCTCCACTCTAGTCCTCTGTGACTATGTCACTGGCTCTGGACCCAAGAGTTCCCAGGTCTTGCCACACTGCTGGTCAACCAGGTCTTCACCCGGGTTCACAGAAGTCTATTGAACATTGTAGGGCTTAGCTCGCCACTTCATTGCT
>NW_006408644.1:5265482-5267650 GCF_000296735.1 Chrysochloris asiatica | reverse complement strand
TTTTGTTAGGTTTGCCAATGGTCTGTCGATTTTGTTTATTCTTTCAAAGAACCAGCTTTTTGTCCTGTTGATTGTTTCTATAGTTTTTCTGTTTTCTATCTCATTTATTTCTGCTCTAATCTTTATTATTTCTTTTCTTCTGGTGGCTGCAGGTTCCCTCTGTTGGTCTGTTTCTAATTGCTGTATATGCTGTGTTAATGTGTTAATTTTGGTTCTTTCTTCTTTTTGGATATGTGCGTTTATTGCAATAAATTGTCCTCTCAGCACCACTTTTCCCGTGTCCCAAAGATTTTGGTATGTTGTGTTTTTATTCTCACTTATTTCTAGAAACTTTGTGAATTTGTGTTTAATTTCTTTTACTACCCAGTTGCTTTTCATCAGGGTGTTATTCAGTTTCCATATATTTGACTTGTTTTCCTTGGTCTTCCTATTGTTGATTTCTAAATTGATAGCATTGTTGTCTGAGAAAATGCTTTGTTATTTTTTAAATAAATATCTTTTGATATTTGTAAATTTATGTAGTTTTGATTTTTGGCCTAAAACATGATCTATTCTGGAGAATGTTCCATGGGCACTGGAAAAGAATGTGTATTGTGCTGTTGTTGGGGTGAATGCTCTGTGCACATCTAAAAGTTCCAGTTGGCTGATTGTAATATTTAGTTCTTCTGTGTCTTTGTCAAGTTTCTTTCTGGTTATTCTATCCATTTTTAAAAGCTGTGTATTAAAATCACCCACTATTATTGTAGATTCATCTAATTCTTTCTTCAAATCTATTAGAGTTTGCTTTATATATTTTGGAACTCTTTCATTGGGTGTATAGATATTTATTATGGTTATTTCATCTTGTTCAGTTGTCCCTTTAATCATGAGATAATGTCCATCTTTATCTATTTTGCTTTTTTTTTTTTTTTGCCTTAATGTTTATTTTATCAGAGATTAGTACTACCACTCCTGTTCGCTTTGTATTGCAATTGGCTTGGTATATATTTTTTCCATCCTTTGACTTTTAATATGTTTGTCTCTGTGTGTGAGATGTATCTCTTGCAGACAACATATTGAAGGATCTTATTTTCTTATCCATTCTGCCATCCTCCATCTCTTAACAGATGTATTTAATCCATTTACATTCAGTGTAATTATTGATAGGTATTGATTAATTCCTGCCATTATTTGTGTTTGTTTGTTTTTTGTGGTGTTGCTGCTTCTTTGTTCTGTGTGTCTTCCTATGTTGAGTAAATGCTTTTTGTGTTCTTTCTTGTGAGTTTCCTCATAGTTTTATGGTTTCCATTTTCTTCTTGAATTTTCATTCTCTTGGTATGTTGTGATGTGATTAGTTTCTTTAAGGTTGCCATATAGTCCATTAACTTTTCTTTCCATTTACTTCAGTCTATTTTATCCTGTAATCGACCTGACCTTCTCACTATCTGGATCTCTGTTCCTACATGTTTACCTTCTTTTACATTGAACTTGTTTTGATTATAGACTGATCTCCCAGATTCTCTGAGTTTGTTCTTATAATTTTGTTCTGTTTTCAACTCTTCCATCTGTTGACTTAATTCAGGGAGATACTGCCACGTATGTCAACCTCTGGTTGTTGTCTATTCTTGTTGGTTCTCAGTCCACAGAAATCCCTTTAAGATGTTTTGTAGTGCAGGGTTGGCTTTGGCAAAATCCCTTAGCTTCTGCTTATCTTGGAATGTTTTGATTACACCATCATATTTGATTGATAGCTTTGCTGGGTAAAATATTCTTGGTTGGAAATTTTTGTCTTTCAGGGTTTTATAAATTTTTCCCCATTGCCTTCTTGCTTGCATGGTTTCTGCTGAGAGATCTGAGCTTCATCTGACTTGCTTGTCTTTGTAACTGTTTCCCTGCTATATGGCAGTTGGTATTGGTTCTTGCCTGGGTTTTCATGTTTTATAGGGTGTGATTGTAGGTTGGCTATATGGTAGCAGTTGCTGACTCTTCTTGTGTAATATAGGGAAACAAAGAGTCCTCCAAAGGCAGAAGGGGGAGCATATAACCGCAAAACAATACTAGCAAAAAAAAAACAAAACAACAACAACTAAAAAATAACAACAAAAACAGGACTGATACTGCAGTCTCTATTCACAGAAAAAAGAGAGGAGGGAGAGAAGAAAAAGAAGGAACAAGAAAAAATAAATATA
>NW_006408644.1:5261268-5264857 GCF_000296735.1 Chrysochloris asiatica | reverse complement strand
TCGATGGACTCAAGCGTGGCAACAGTAGTGAGGTTGGCCCAGGATTGGGCAATGTTTCGTTCTGTTGCACATAAGGTTGGTACCGACTCGATGGCACCTAACAACAACAATGTGACTAGAAAGGCCATATTAAGTAACTTCAGGGATACTGAATGGAATGAATTCTTGTGTCAAGAAATGCAGAGATTCCCCAGAAGAGGAAAAGTGTAACTCAATTTTCAGTAACTTTGCAAGAGTTTTATTTCAACAACACACTAGAGGCTATTTTATGTTTTGAAAGATCTTTACTACTTCCAATTAGGGAAGAAAGTTAAGTTAAATATTTGATTTTTAAATTGGCATATAAATGAATTTTTAGTTAAGCACTTTGCTAAATTTCTATTAAATTTTTAAGGTATTTTATAAAAGCCAAAAATTTCACTTGCATTTCTGGATATAGAAATGGGTATATTTTTTCCATTGATTGCTTTTAGCTTGATGAATTAAATTGGGGAATTGAAACCCCCCAGTTTCTCCTTAGAAACCCTATAAAGGTTCCCTATGAGTCAGAATTGACTCAACTGCACTTAAAAAAAATACAAAACTCAAATAGCAACAGACACCAGATAAGCCACACATATGAATAAATGAACAATTTTAAGTATATAATTTGGTCAAACAGCACAATCAGTGCCTGTAAACATGGAAATGGCTTTAGCCGTGAACTGCAAGATCAGCAGTTCAAAACTACCAGTTTTTCCAATAGTGGTCTCACACAATATTTATCCTTCTGTGATTGACTAATTTCACAGAGTATAATGTCCTCAATTTCCAAGCAAGTTATAAGGTGTTTCACTGATTCATTGTTATTTTTCAGTGTTGTATAGTATTCCATTGTGTGTATGTACCAACAATGGCTAATGATCGTGAACATTTCTTCATAAATTTGTTGGCTGCCTGGATGTCTTCCTTGTTGAAATATATGTTCATGTCCTGTGCACATTAAAAACTTTTTTTTTTTTTCATTTTGTTGTGGAGGTGTTGTGATTTTCTATAAATTTACATATATAAGTTCCTTGTCTGATATGCCATTGCAAGAAAATAATAATAATAATTCCTGTTCAGTGGGCTCCTTTTTACTGTTTTGTGAAATATTTTGATGCACATAAGTTTCTACTTTTTAGGAGGTCCCAGTCATCTATTTTTTCTTCTACTGCTTGTGTGATTTTTGTAATGCTTGCTAGTGTATATATGCCATTTATTAGAGTCCCTAAGTGTAGCACTGTGGGTTAATGCACCAAACTGCAAAGCCATTTGAACTGCAGAGTTAGCAGTCCAAGGTTACCAGCAGCTCCTCGGAAACCCTGTACAGGGTTGCTATGGGTTGGAAGCAACTCTATGGCACTTAACAACAACATCCATAAGCATGGCATATTCCCCATTTTTGTTTTCTTTTTTGGGTTTCTTGTACTAGTGCTTTGTAATATTCATCATATAGGGAGTTTTTTGTTTTTTTTTTTTCTTTCTCTAGTTATATTTATTCCTAATTATTTCATCTTTGGCATGGCTATTGCAAATGGTGTTGTTTTTCTGATTTCCTTTTTAGAGCTGTCTTTATTAGTATAGAGAAATCCAACTGATTTTTTATTTTGATCATATACCCTGCCACTTTGCTGAATCTGTCAATGAATTCCAGTAGTTTTTTGTTTGGTTGGTTGTTTTGCTAATTCTTTCGAGTTTTCGATGTGTACCATCATATCATCTGCAAATAGAGAGAGTTTTACTTCCTCTTAGCCAATTTGGATGCCTTTAAATTTCCTTATCTTGTTTATAGCTCTGGTTAAGACTTCCAATACAATATTGAATAGGAGTGGTGATAAAGGACATCTTTCTCTGGTTCCAGTTAGCAATGGGAATGCTTTCAGTTTCTCTTCATTGAGCGTAATTCTGGCTGGTGGATTTGTATATATGCTCTTAATTATGTTGAGGAAATTACCATAATTTTCTACTTTATTGAGTATTTTTATCAAGAATAAATGTTGGATGTTTGCAAATATGTTCTATAAAATAATTAATACTTGGACAAAATTTGCACCAAATTATTTGTACCCATAGATGTTTATTAAGGCATTATGTACAATTGTGAAATTTTAAAGGCAAATTAAATATCCAGTTAAACAAATAATGGTGCAGCTGTTTGAAGGAACATTATCTGGTAATTAATACAGAATTTATAAAGAATAGTGAGAAAATGTGAAACTGCTTCCGATATATGTTGAAGAAAAGTAAGAATGGCATAATTATTTATGCTTTGTTATACCAATTTTATTATTTATTTTTATGTGTGTGATCAAGACTGTCAATATATTGTTGTTTTTAATTATGCACCATTGAGTAAGTTCCAAATCATAGAGAACTGTATAAGGTTTCTTAGACTGCTGGTGGGTTTCAACTTCCAACCTTGCAGTTACCAATCTAATGCTTTTCCTAAAGCACCACACCTTGTATGGTGCCTTAAATGTTGTTGTGATGCTGAAAGCTATGCCACTGTTATTTTAAATACAACCAGGGTGGACAGATTTCAGTGGAACTTCCAGATTATGACAGAATGTTGTTGTTAAGTGCTGTTAAGTTGGATTCAATTCATTGCAGCGCTGCATAGGGTTTAGGAGGAGCAGCTGGTGATTTTAAACCACTTATCTTGTGGTTCTCAGACTAGTGCTGACCCTACAGTGCCACAGGAAGTAGAAAAGATGAATTAATTCTGAATGGTTCACCACTGGATAATTTATGAATGCTGGTGGTGATGGTGATATGCCTTCAAGTTAGTTTTAACTCATCATAACCCTGTATAGAGTTTCTGAAACTGTATATATTTACAGAAGCAGAAGACTTCAACTCCATTCCATGCAGCACCTGGTGAACTAGAACTGCTGACTTGGAGGTTAGCAGTCCAATACATAATCCAGTATCCTACTAGAGCTCCTTAACCTTGTGAATGTTGTTGTTAAGTGCTGTTGAGTCAGTTCCGACCCAGTGACCTTGTATAGGGTTTCCAAGGAGCTACTGGTTGGTTTGAACTGCTGACCATGAAGTCCAAATGACTTTGTGGTACAGTGTTTATCCTACAGCGTCTCCTCAGGATCCCAACCTCATGAATAGTGGCAGAATAATGTCTCATATAGTTTCATAAAATTAGCTGCTCTGGTTGAAAGGTACTGAAAATAAGACCAGACAAGAACTGTCTCCTCAAAATAGATCTGACCTTAATGACATGTTCTTGTTGTTGTTAAGTGCTTTCAAGTTAAATCCGACTCATGGAGACCTTGTATAGGGTTATAGAATAGCAACTGGTGAGTTTGAACTACTGACTATGGGATTCAAACTAACCTTGCTGATAGGTGCATTATCCTGCAGTGTTATCCCAGGACTCCTTAATGATATATATGAAGTAAAATATTTAGGACTATAATTTGCTAATGGGGAATAACTCAAAATGAGAAAAAGCACCTATAAACATCCCTTAATAATCGAAATGTAAAATATAATTGTTGTTGTTATGTGCCTTTGAGTCAGTACCAACTCATAGCTACCTCATAGCTACCTTATA
>NW_006408644.1:5250226-5261168 GCF_000296735.1 Chrysochloris asiatica | reverse complement strand
AGAATGAAACACCTCCCAGTCCTGTGCCAAACTCAAAATTGTTGATTCACTTGAGACCGTTGCTGCTGCCTCCATATCAATTCATCTCACTGGGGGTCTTCCTCTTTTTATCTGTCCATCCTCTTTACCAAATGTGATGTCCATCTCCAGGGACTGATCCCACCTGATAATATGGCCAATGAATGAGAGAAAAAGTCCAGGAATCCTGGCTTCCAACGAACATTCTGACTGTGCTTCTTCCAACAAAAAAATGGAGGCAGAGATGATGACGTGGATAGATGGAGTGGCTGGGAACTTTAGACCCAGGGAGGGAGAAAGGCTGTGTGATGACCAGGGGACAGGCTTGCAGGATATACACTTTGGTTGGTTGATGATGCACGGAGGGGATTTTAACCATGGCAATGAAATGATATGCGATAGGATGGATGTAAAAAAAACTAATGTTCTCCCATGTAAACTGTCACAGAATTCACAATAAAACATTTTTTAAAAAAAAAGGTTGCGGGGAGGCTTACCTTGATGGTCTGACCTTTCTTGCCTTGATGGCTCCAAGGCAAACAGCTTGCTTGATATTGTCACAGCAGAACACTTTGTTCCCTTCCTTCCCCCATCATTGGTTTTTCTTTCATGAAGTGTGTTTTGTTCCTCAAACCATTGGAAGTTGGTCTGCATGTCTTTTCAACTGGTAATGTCCCAACACTGAAGTTTATGGGTGTGACTCAGAGTTCCACCCAAGGCCCTATACTCCAAAAAGACTTAACAAGAAGCCTATTTTCCTGGGCACATGCTAGTACCCTCTTAGATAATCCAATCAGTTAAAGGCTGAAGATGTGTTTAGAAGCTTTCTTTAATAATATTTCTCGATATTCCTTTCTATCCTACTTAAATGTCTATATTACAATCTTAGGCAGGTGTAAACAAATATCCACAAAGCAGTCAATAACCTATTATTATTTCCACTCCTTTATCCATTCAAACTATGTCTCAATCCCTATAGCATAGATCCTTGTTGTTCCAAAGTTATGCATACATCACAAACTAACTCTATTCCATTTAGCCCATGCATACCTCCCTAAGTCTTCCTCTCTCATTCCAGTTCATCTACTCTGTTCCCCATTCTTGTACATTGTCTTCTACCTCCTTTTTATTGCCTTCCTAAAGATATTTCTTCTGGATATATACCAAGTAAAAGAATGACTGGATCATAAGGTATTTCTATTTACAACTTTCTAAGTAAATGACATACTGTTTTCCAGAGTGGTTGAAATATTTTAAAGTCCCACCAGGAATATAGGTGGGTCGTGGGCTCTACACATTCTCATCAGAATTTTTTGTGCTCTGCTTTTTTGAACTTCTCTGTTATTATTTGTGTGAAATGATATTTCATTATTGTTTTGACTTACATCTCTCTAATGACTAATGCTTGTAACAATTTTTGTTGGCTAACATAATGTCCTCCTTAGTGAAATGTCTGTTAATGTCCTGTGCCCATTCTTTAAGGCTACTTGGCTTTTTCTTGTAGAAGTAATATAGTTTCCTACACATTTTAGAGATTTGTCCTTTTCTAATGTGGCATTGTAGAAGTTTTGTTTTGTTTTTGTTTTTCCCAGTCTGTGGCCTCCCTTTTTAATTTTTTGGTAAAATCTTTGATGCACATAATTTTATAATTTTTAGTATGTCTTTGCCATCTTTTTGTCTATTGTTTATGTGGTTTTGTCATATTTGATAGTCTATGTATGCCATGCATTAGAGTCCATATTTTTTCATTGATGATCTTTATAATTCTTGGATTTACATTTAAATGTTTAATTTATGTTGAGTTACTTTTTGTATACGGTGTGAGATATGGGTCTTCATTCATTATTTTGCAAATTGATTTCCAATTTTTCCATCATCATCTGTTGAAGAGACTATCTCTTCCTTATTTAATGCATTTTGACTCTGTGAAAGATCA
Organism: Chrysochloris asiatica; assembly: GCF_000296735.1. Taxonomy (NCBI): domain Eukaryota; kingdom Metazoa; phylum Chordata; class Mammalia; order Afrosoricida; family Chrysochloridae; genus Chrysochloris; species Chrysochloris asiatica. The sequence goes on along the minus strand of NW_006408644.1, from coordinate 5,259,214 downwards.
GTTGACAGTATTTTTATATAATGCATCAGTTGGATGCATTTTTATTTCTAAGTTCTCAATTCTGTTCCATCGATCTATGTATTTTTCATTGCACCACCAGGCTGTTTTGACCACTTTGGCCATATAGTAAATTTTGAAATAAGGGAGTGAGAAACCTCCCACTTAGTTCTTCTTTTTAAGCAGTGCTATGCTTATACCTTCCATATAATATTTGTGATTTTTTTTTTCCATCTCTTTAAAGAATGTTGTTGGGATCTGGATTGAGATTGCCTTGTATCTGTAGATTGCTTTGGGTAGTATTGACATTTTCACAATGTTAAGTTTTCCTACACAGGAGCGTGGCATAGTCTTCCATTTTTGTAAGTTTCTTTTGGTTTCTTGTAGAATTGTTTTATAGTTTTCTTTGTATAGGCCTTTTGTGTCTCTGGTTATATTCCTAAATACTTCATCTTTTGGGTGGCTATTGCAAATGGTATTGCTTTCCTAATTTCCTTTTCAGAGCTGCATTTATTGGTATAGAGGAATCCAATTGATTTTTTTATTTTCATTTTATATCCTGCCACTTTATTACATCTTCCAATAAGTTCTAGTAGTATTTTTTTTTTGCTGACTCTTTGGGATTTTCTAGGTATAAGATCATATCATATGCAAATAGAGAGAGTGTTACTTCTTTGTCAATTTGGAAACCTTTTATTTCCCTTTCTTGCCTTATAGCTCTGCTTAAGGTTTGCAACACAATATCGAATAGGAGCGGCGATAAAGGAATCCTTGTCTGGGTCCTGTTCACCAAGGGAATGTCTTCAGTTTCTCTGCATTGAGATTGGTGTTGGCTGTGGGTTTTGCATATATGCCGTTAATTATGTTGAAGAATTTCACTTCAATTACTATTTTGCTGAGTGTCTTTATCAGGAATGGGTGTTGCATTTTGTCAGATGCAATCCTGTATTTTTTCTCCTTTTTTATTGATGTGGAGGATTATACTCATTGTTTCTCTAATACTGAACCATCCTTGCATCCCTGGTATTAATCCTGCATGGTCATGATGTATTTTTTAAATGTATATATATAAGTTGTTTAATTCTATTGGCTATAATTTTTACATCTATGTTCATGAGGGATATTGCTTTATAATTTTCTTTTTTAGTGATATCCTTCCCTTGTTTTGTCATGAAGATTATGTTTGCATCATAAAATTTATTAGGAAGTTTTTCAGTATTTTCTGTAGTCTAGAAATATTTGTGTAGAATTGACATTAACTCTGCTTTTAAGGTTTTATAAAATTAACCATTAAAGAGATCTAGGGCTGGAGTTTGTTTGGTTGGGCGTTTTTTAATAACCTCATCAGTTTCTTCCTTTGTCAGTTCAAGTTTTCTTTTTCACTCTGTGTAAGTTTAGGTAGATCACATTTTTCTAAAAATGTATCCACTTCCTGTTGATTGGTTGAAGTACAACTCTCCATAGTATTCTGTTATTAGCCTTTTTATTTCCATTGGTTTTGTTGTGATGTCATCCATATGGTTTCTTTTACATGTTATTTGTATATTCCTCCTCTATTCTTTTGTTACATTTGCCAATAGTTGTCAATTTTATATTTCTTTTTATAGAACCAGCTTCTTGTCTTGGTGATTTTTCGATAGGTTTTCTGTTGGCGATCTCATTTATTTCTTCTCTAATCTTTATAATTTCTTTTATTCTGGTGGCTGTAGCTACACTTTGCTGATTTGTTTCTAATTTTTGGAGATGGGGTATTAATGTGTTGGTGTTGCATCTCTCTCTTTTTTGTTGGATGTTTGCATATATTGCAATAAATTTTCCTATCAGCACTGGTTTGGCAGTGTACCAAAAGTTCTGGTATGTTATTTATTCATTCTCATTTGTTCCAACCACTTTGTTTAATTTCACTTTTTATTTGTTCTACTACCACGAACTCAAGTGCATGGCATACAAAGACTATCAAACATTACCTTTAAACACGGTCATACTCTGTTTCCATGTATTCTATTTTATTTCCCTTGATATTACTATGGCTAATTTCTCATTTTATAGCATTGTGATCTGAGAAGATGCTTTGTAGTGTATTACGGAGTCCTCTTGTTCCAAGGTATACATATATCATTATTTTCCTCTGTCCCTCTTAGCCCATGCAAACCTACCTAACTGTTCACCCATCTACCTTGTTCTTCCATTCACCTTCATTTTCTTGTGTACTGATCCCACCCCAGCACCCAAACTAGTCCATACCCTGTGCTCTATTCAGTACCCTGTGTTCTATTCCATACCCTGTGCTCCACCTTCCACTCCGACAGCTAACACCACCCCGCACCAAATTTGCAAATTTGCATGCCTTTAATTTCCCTGTTTTACAGTATAGTGCTTGCTAAAACTTCCATTTTGATTCTGATGACCACATGCTTTACTATGCTGGAAATGACAAATTGAAGAGGAATGGGGTTGCATTCACTGTCAAAGAGAACATATCCAGATCAGCCATGATATACAACACTGTCTGTGATGGGATAATATCCATGCACTTATAGGGAAGCCCAGTTAACACCACAAATTATTCAAATTTATGCACCAACCACTAAAGTCAGTGAGGATGAAATAGAAGAATTGTACCAACTTCTTCAATCTGAAATTGATCAAATATGCAATCAAGATTTATTAATCATTACTGGTGATTGGAATGCAAAGGTTGGGAGCTAAGAGGAAGGATCAGTAGTTGGAAAATATAGCCTTGGTGATAGAAATGATGCTGGAGAACACATAATAGAATTCTGCCAAACCAATGCTTTGCTCATTTCAAATAACTTCTTTAGACAGCATAAAAGAAGACTATACACATGGAACTCACCAGATGGAATATAGAGAAATCGAATTGACTACATATTTGGAAAGAGATGATGGAAAAGCGCCATATCATCAGTCAAAACAACGTCAGGGACAGACTGTGGAACAGGCCATCAATTACTCATATGCAAATTCAAACTGAAGCTGACGAAAATGAAAACAAGTCCATGAGAGCCAAAATATGAACTTGAATATATCCCACCTGAATTTAGAGTTCATCTGAAGAACAGATTTGGTGCATTAAACACTAAAGACCAGAAGAGTTGTGGGATGACATCAAGAACATGATACATGAAGAAAGCAAAAAGTCATTCAGAAGACAAGAAAGAAGGGAAAGGTCAAAATGGATATCAGAAGAGACACTGAAACTTGCTCTCCAGTGTGGAGATGCTAAAGCAAATGGAAGAAATGAGGAGGTACAAGAGCTGAACAGAAAATTTCAAAGATCAGCTTGAGATGATAAAGCCAAATATTACAACAAAATGTTGAAAGATCTGGAATCAGAAAACCAAAAAGAAAGAACACGGTCAGCATTTCTCAAGCTGGGGGAACTAAAGAAAAAAATTTCAACCCTCAAATTTCGTTACTGACAGATTATCTGGGCAAATAATGGAAGGATGTGGAAAGCACCAAGAGAAGATGAAAGGAATACACAGAGTCACTGTACCAAAAGGAAATGATTAATGTTCAAACGTTTCAAGAGTTAGCATATGATCAAGAGCCAATGATACTAAAGGAGGAAGTCCAAGGTACATTGGAGGAATTGGCAAGGAACAAGGCAACAGGAATTGATGGAATAAAAAATAAAATCTTTCAAGAAAGTGAGGCAGCACAGGAGGCAATCACTCATCTCTGCCAAGAAATTTGGGAGAGAGCTATCTGGTCGGCTGATTGGAAGAGATCCATATTTTTGTCCATTCCAAGAGGTGACCCAACGGAATGCAGAAATCATCAGACAATCTCTTTGATATCCCATGCAAGTAAAGTTTTACTAATGGTAATACAGAGATCCATGCACACAGATACTCAGTCCAAGCAGAGGTCCTGAACTTTTATTATCTGTTTCTTTTTTGTTCTGTATTTTATCACAGGAAAGATAAGGAGAGGGCTGAAGGGAGGGAAAGAGAATTTAAAGGCAAAACAGGCCAAAGGTTGGATTGGAGCCTGAGATATAGCATAAAAACCAACACTGGCAACTTGGACTCTCTTGGACAGCTTTGAAGGCAGGAACTTGAATAAAGGACATTAAAGACATACTCATATTAAGCTACAGACTTAAAAAATTTTTTTTTCTTTCTTTCTTTTGCTTGTCTCCCTCCTCTCCCTTTTCTGTGTTTACAGACTGCAGTATTCAGTCTTATTTTTGTTGGTGTTGCTTTTTGGTCTATTGTTTATTCTCTCATTTTTTCCCTACTGCTGTTGTTTGCTGTTATATGCCCCATCTTCTGCCATTAGAGAACTCTTTGTCTCCCTATATTACACAAGAAGAGTCAGGAACTGCTTCCATATAGTCAAGCTACAATCACACTCTACAAAACACCAAAACACAGGCAAGAACCAATATCAACTGCCATATACCAGGGAAACAGACAACACCTGTGCAAGTTACTCTGAGTTAAGCAATAATAAAAGTGAAAAGGGAAGCCCACATCCTGACACATCTTCCTGGAAGCAATCAGAAGCATAAAAATTTACATAAAGCATAAAAAAATTACAAAAATACATACTCAAATAAGTATTAAGGACACAGATAAACATTAAACATGTCCAAGATGCAAAAGCAGGTGACCATATCAGCAAAATTCCAGAAAAAAAGAAAACATTTCTGAGACAAATGACCTAGAAGTAGACCTGGACTCCATTCAGAAAGGAGAGCAGGCCTTAGAAATGCCTGAGAAAGAATTCAGAAAAAATGATTATAAAACGTTTCAAAACACTTTACAATGGAGTTGAGATAAATAAGGAAGAAGTCAGGAAAGTGCTACAGGAACAATCAAATAAGAAAGATACAGCATTGGAAACAATTCAAAACCTACAGAAAGAGGTCCAAACAATCAATAACAAAATAACCAAAATAGAGAACACTGAAAGGGCAGAGGAGTAGAATAGATGATATGGAAGGTAGACCCAGTGATCTGGAAGACAAATCCCTCAATACCACTAAAACAAAAGAACAAACACAAAAAAGGATAAAAGATTCTGAGGAATGTGTAAAATTCATGTTGGACAACATGAAGAGGAATAACTTAAGAATTATTGGCATTCCAGAACAAGAAGAATCACACAAGTTCACAGCGGAAATAATTGAAGAACTGCTGGAATAAAATTTCTCTAACATCCTGAAAAGTGAAAAGATAAACATTCAAGAAGCTCAACAAACTCCAGGAAGGATAGATCCCAAAAGAAAATCACCAAGACATGTCATAGTCAAGCTCTCCAAATTCAAAGATAAGGAGATACTTCTGAAAGCAACCAGGGAAAACACAAGTGTCACATACAAAGGCATGCAAGTCAGATTAAGCTCGGATATCTCAGTAGAAGCCATGTAAGCAAGAAGGCAATGGGGAGACAGATATAAAACCCTCAAAGAAAAAAAATTGCCAAGCAATAATCCTTTATCCAGCAAAGCTACCAATCAAATATGATGGTGTAATCAAAACATTCCAGGATAAATAGAAGCTAAGGGATTTTTACCAAAGCCAACCGTGCACTACAAAACATCCTAAAGGGAGTTCTGTGGACTGAGAACCACCAAGAACAGACAACAACCAGAAATTGACATATGTGGAAGCAACTCCCTGAATTAAGTCAATAGAAAGAAGAGTTGTTAACAGAACAAAACTATAAGAACAAATTCAGAGAATCTGGAAGGTCAGTCTATTATTAAAATAAGTACACTGTAAAAGAAGGTAAACACATAGGAACAGAGATCCAGATAGTGAGAAAGTCAGGTTGATTACAGGATAAAATAGTCTTAACTAAGTGGAGAGAAAAGTTAATGGACTATAAGGCAACCTCAAAACAATTTAATACTTGACAACATACCAAGAGAATGAAAATCCAAGAAGATCATGAAAACAATAAAATGATGAGGAAACTCACAAGAAAGAACACAAAATTCATGAACTCAACAAAGGAAGACAAACAGAACAAAGAACCAGCAACACCACACAAAAAAACATAGACAATGGCAGCAATTAATCAATACCTATCGATAATTATACTGAATATAAATGGGTTAAATGCACCTGTTAAGAGACAGAGGGTGGCAGAATGGATAAGAAAAAAAGATCCTTCAATATGCTGTCTGCAAGAGACACATCTTACACACAGAGACAAAAACAGATTAAAAGTCAAAGGATGAAAAAATACATACCAAGCTAATAGCAATAAAAAGCGAACAGGAGTGGCAGTACTAATCTCTGATAAAATAAACTTTAAGGCAAAAAAACCCAGCATACTAGATAAAGATGGACATTATCTCATGATTAAAGGACAATTGAACAAGATGAAATAACCATAATAAATATCTATGCTCCCAATGAAAGAGCTCCAAAATGTATAAAACAAACTAATAGATTTGAAGAAAGAAATAGATGAATCTACAATAATAGTGGGTGATTTTAATACACCACTTTCAAAAATAGATACAACAACCAGAAAGAAACTTGACAAAGACACAGAAGAACTAAACAACATAATCAGCCAACTAGACCTCATAGATGGGTACCGAACATTCAACACAACAACTGCACAATACACATTCGTTTCCAGTGCACATGGCACATTTTCCAGAATAGACCATGTTTTAGGCCACAAAACAAATCTCCATGGGACATGGCGAAAGCTGTGCTGAGAGGACAATGTATTGCAATAAACGTACAGATCCAAAAAGAAGAAAGAACCAAAATTTACATGTTAACACAGCATCTACAACAATTAGAAACAGACCAACAGAGGAAATCCACAGCGACCAAAAGAAAAGAAATAATAATGATTAGAGTAGAAATAAATGAGATAGAAAACAGAAAAACTATAGAAACAATCAACAGGACAAGAAACTGATGCTCTGAAAGCATTTACAAAATTGACAGTCCATTGGCAAACTAACAAAAGAAAAGAGGGAGAAGACACAAATAACACTCAATAGAAACCACATGGGTGATGTCACAACGGAACCAAAGGAAATCAAAAGGATAATAACAGAATACTACGAAGAGTTGTACTCCAACAAATTTGAAAACTTAGAAGAGATGGATACATTTTTAGATAAACATGACCTACCTAAACTTACACACAATGAAGTAGAAAACCTGAACAGATACATTACAAAAGAAGAAATTGATCAGATCATCAAACGACTCCCAACCAAAAAAAGTCCAGGTCCAGACAGCTTCATTGGTGAATTCTACCAAACATTCAGGGAAGAGCAGTCACAAATTCTACTCAAATTATTTCAGAAGAGAGAGGAGGATGGAAAATGTCCTAATACATTTTTTGAAGCAAGCATAACCCTCATACCAACACCAGGGAAGGACATCACTAAGAAAGAAAATTATAGACCAATATCCCTCATGAACATGCATGCAAAAATTCTCAACATAATCCTAGCCAACAGAATCCAGCAACACATCAAAAAGATAATACATCATGATCAAGTGGGATCCATATGAGGGATGCAAGGATGGTTCAGCATTAGAAAAATGATCAACCTTATCCACCATATAAATAAGAAAAAAGAAAAGAACCACATGGTCATATCGATTGATGCAGAAAAGGCATTTAATAAAATCCAACATCCATTCCTGATAAAAACACTCAACAAAATAGGAATTTAAGGGAAGTTTCTCAACATAATAAAGAGCATATATAGAAAACCAATAGCCTTCATTACTTTCAAAGAGAGAAACTGAAAGCCTTCCCTCTGTGAACAGGAACCAGACAAGGATGCCCTTTGTCAACGCTCCTATTCAATATTGTGCAGGAAGTCTTAGCAAGAGCTATATGGCAAGACAGGGAAACTAAAGGCATACAATTGGCAAAGAGGAAGTAAAACTCTCCCTATTTGCAGATGATATGATCCTATATGTACAAAACCCCAAAGACTCAGAAGTAAAAAAGCTACTAGACCTCATTGGAAGATTCAGCAAAGTGGCAGGGTATAAGATTAACATACAAAAATCAGTGGGATTCCTCTATACCAAAAACGACAGCGTTGAAAAGGACATTAGGAAAGCAATACCATTTACAATAGCCACCCAAAGGATGAAATATCTAGGAATAAATGTAACCGGAGAAGCAAAGGACTTATACAAAGAAAACTACAAACACTACTACAAGAAGCCAAAAGAGACTTACAAAAATGGAAGAATGTACCATGCTCGTGGATAGGAAGATTTAACATTGTGAAAATGTCAATACTCCCCAAAGCAATTTACACATACAATGCGATTTGAATCCAGATTCCAACGACATTCTTCAAAGAGATGGAAAAAGCAATTACAAACTTTTTTTGGAAAGGAAAGAGGCCCAGGATAAGCAAAGCACTGCTTAAGAATAAGAATAAGGTTGGAGGCCCATCACTTCAAACTTCAAAATTTACTACACAGCTACAGTGATGAAAGCAGCTTGGTACTGGTACAATTTAAGGTACATAGATCAATGGAACAGAATTGAGAATCCAGAAAATAACCTTTCTACAAACAGCCAACTGATTTTCAACAAAGCACCTAAATATATCACATGGGAAGGTGATGTCTCTTCAAAAGATGGTGCTGGCAGAACTGGAAAATGATATGCAAAAGACTGAAACAAGATCTTCACCTCACACCTTATACAAAAACCAACTCAACATAGATTAAGGACCTAAATGTAAATACCAGAATTATAAAGGCCATCAATGAAAAACTGGGGACAAATGTGAGGGCACTAATTCTGGGAATACACAGACTACAAAACATTTTGAAAACCACACAACCAAAGTAGATAAAATAGATGAGTGGGACACACTAAAAATTAAAAACTTATGTGCATCAATAGACTTCACCAGAAGAGTAAAAAGGGAACCCACAGAATAGGAAAAAATCTTTTGCAATGACACATCAGACAAGGACTCATTTCTAAAATATACAGGAAACT
>NW_006408644.1:5248700-5249485 GCF_000296735.1 Chrysochloris asiatica | reverse complement strand
CACAGGAAAGTTTGGGTGCTGGGAAGGGGAGCAATATACAAGAAAGGAGAGGGGAATGGAAGAACAAAGCAGATGGGAGAACAATTAGACAGGTCTCAATGGGCTAAGTGGGACAGAGGTAAAGAATGATGTATACACAACCTTGGAAATACAAGGCTCTGGGATACAGAGATTGAGACATTGTTGGAATGGAGCAAAAGGGGGAATAATGTTATGATGCTTGGCTGTGTTTTAAATCTTGGTTTTTCTTGCATTATAATATAAAATAGAAACTGGAGGAGGAGAGAAAGGAATAGTCAAAAACATCCCCATAGAAAACTTGTAAGTCTGTCTTCTGCCTATAACTGATTGGAATACATAAATGGGGCTACAACATGCCCAGTGAAGGAGGCTTCCTGTGGAGCCTCTGAAATACATAAGATTATATAGGTAGAAGCCTGAACCACATCCAGATCTCCAGAGATGGAAAATTTCCACTTGAAAGGACGAACAATCCAGCCTGGAGTGGCTAGAAGAACAGAAGATACTTCTAGAAAGAAAGACCTACAGGAAAAATACAAAACAATAGAGGCAGACAGACTGTTACTACAAGAACAAACAAGATGCTTGTCCAGGAAACATGAAGGCAAGTGGTCAGTTCCCCTCAGTGCAAACCCCCTTCCAAGAATAAGACTCAGTGGGAATACACACTCTGATTGATGACCACGCTTGTCACCAATAAGGGGAAGTGAGGGAAAAACAGCAATGAAGAGGCAAGCTAAGCCCTACAATGTGGAGAGTGAAGC
>NW_006408644.1:5240625-5241244 GCF_000296735.1 Chrysochloris asiatica | reverse complement strand
GACTCGACGGCACTTAACAACAACAACAACAATGGATTAATTGTTACCATTATTTTTTTGTGTGTGTGTTGCTGTTGCTGTCTTTGTTCTGCATGTCTTCCCATGCTGACTTCATGGGATTTTGTGTGTGTGTGTGTGTGTTCTTTCTTGTCAGTTTTCTCAAAGTTTTAATGTTTCCATGTTGTCCTTGAATTTTCAGTTTCTTAGTGTCTTATGAAGTGTTAATTATCTTTGAGGTTACCTTATATTCCATTATTATTTCCTCCATTTAATACAGTCTATTATATCCTATTATATGGGTCAGTTCCGACTTGATGGCACCTGACAACAACAACAACAACAACATTATATCCTGTAGTTTACATGACTTCTCACCATCTAGGTGACTGTTCTTACGTGTTTACCTTCTTTCACATTTTAATTGTTTTGGTCATAGACTGATCTTGTTGTCATGTGCCATTGAGTCGGAACCGACTCGTAGCGACCCCATGCACAGCAGAACGAAACAATGTCCGATCCTCGGCCAACCTCACTACCGCTGCCACACTTGAATCCATCAATGATGTCACCTGGCATATCCATCTCGTTAGAGGTCTTCCTCTTTTTCTCTGACCCTCCA
>NW_006408644.1:5238651-5240342 GCF_000296735.1 Chrysochloris asiatica | reverse complement strand
TCCTGTGCAGCAGATTTGCCCAGTGCAATACGTCGTCTGATCTCTTGACTGCTGCTCCCGCGAGTGTTGATAGTTGATCCAAGAAGAATGAAGTCCTTGACAACTTCAATCTTTTCTCCATTGATAGGAATGTTCTTTATTGGTCCAGTGGTGAGTGATTTTTGTTTTGATCTAGATCCTATTAATTTGTTCCTATAGTTTTGTTCTGTTCTCAGCTCTTCCATTTGTTGATTGAATTCTGGGAGGTGCTGCCACGTATGTCAATTTCTATTTGTTGTCTGTTCTTGTTGGTTCTCAGTCCACAGAACTCCATTTAGGATGTTTTGTAGTGCAGAGCTGACTTTGGCAAAATCCCTTAGTTTCTGTTTATCCTCGAATGTTTTGATTACACCGTCATATTTGACTGACAGCTTTGCTGGTAAAATGAGTGTTGGTTGTCAGGTTTTTTTTTTTTGTTTTTGTTTTTGTTTAAGATTTTTATATATTATAGTCTCCCCATTGCCTTCTTTCTTGCATAGTTTCTGCCGAGAGATCCAAGCTTAATCTGACTTGTTTGCCTTGGTGTATAGCACTTCTCTTTTCCTAGCTGCTTTCAGGGTTGTCTCCTTATTTTTCATTTGGAGAGGGTGATTATGATATGTCTTGGTGATTTTCTGGCTCTATTTGTCCTGGCATTCATTGAGCTTCTTTAATGCGTATCTTTTCACTTTTCAGGATGTTCGAGACATTTTCTTCCAGAAACTCTTCAACTATTTTCTCTGTGGGCTTGTGTGATTCTTCCTGTTCTGGAATGCTGACAATTCTTAAGTTATTCCTTCTCATGTTGTCCAACATGAATCTTAGACTTTCTTCTTATTTTTTTCATCCTGTTTTCTGCTTTCTCTTCTACCTTAGTCACGTTGACAGGTTTGTCTTCCAGCTCACTAGTTCTGGCTTCCATCTCATCTGTTGTTATCCTTGCCCTTTCAGAGAATTGTCTATTTCTGATATTCTATTATTAACCGTTTGCACCTCTTTCTGTAGTTTTTGAATTGTTTCCAATGCTGTATCTAACTTATTTGATTGTTCCTACAGTGCTTTCCTGACTTATTCCTTATTTTCTTCAACTCCATTGTGAAGTGTTTTGATACATTTTATAATAGTTTTTTTTTTTTTTTTTTTCTGATTCCTTTTCAGGCATTTCCAAGGTCAGTCCTCCTTTCAGTATGGAGTGTGAATCTACCTCCAGTTCATTTGTCTCAGACACTGTGTCTTTTGTCTAGACATGTGCTGATTTAGTCATCTGTTTTTGTTTCTTGGACATGTTCTGTTTTTAGCTGTGGCCTTAATACTTAATTGAGTATGACTTTAATATCCACTTTCATCTTCTTGCCTTCAAGTCTGCCTGAGAAATTTCAAGATGCCACTGCTGGTTGTTAAGACGAAACTTAGGATTTAATTTCCATCCTGTTTCATTTTTAGTCTCTCTCCCACTCCACAAACCTCCATTCTGGACTTTTTCCTACTAATAATCAATTCAGGGCTGGTTGTGGCCATTTTGCTTTGCCATTTGGTTTTAAGTGGGATCTGTCCCTTTAAATGCTGAAAGGAACTGTGTGCATGTGTCATAGAACACTCCAGGTGTTGGGGTGGAGGTGATGTCCACTTGCTTAGGCACCCCCTCTAGCAACCAGAATGTAGGTGCACAGACA
>NW_006408644.1:5233690-5237745 GCF_000296735.1 Chrysochloris asiatica | reverse complement strand
AAAAAAGAGAAAAAAATATGGGAAAATATGAGGTTTTTTTTTAGCATTACCTAGTGGATTCTTGCCTTCAAGCTAACTGAGACATTCCATGATATTTCTGCTATGTCAATGTGATTAGACTGAGGCCTATATTTTTTCCTCTCCCTCTAGACTGTTTGGCTGTTTCTCCTAGTGAGACTCAGCCCATGGCTGGCCAGATATGCTTTGAAAAAGACTTGTGGAACACTTTTTTTCTTCTGTTTTCAACTGCACCCAGCAACCTGAAGGGTGCAGATCCTTCCACCACACAGCACAGAACAATGTCAATCCTTCTGTGTATCACAGAACCTTGCACATACTGTGTATGGAATTCCTTGTGTTTTCTATTCATGCAAGTATGTGCTCTTGGGTGGGTGGGTGGGAGTGAGCACTGTTGATTTTACCAGTGGCTCTGTGGCTCACTGAGGTGAAAGATGTACACTGCCACTCTTTCCCCAATATTTGTACTTTATTTTCTTCTAAATTACCTTCTGCTTTCTTTCTGTATGATGTTTTTGATGTCATCACACAGTGCTTCTAGTCTTTGATCTTTTGTGTGTATGTATCAAGTCTCTTCTACAGATCTAATTACAGGTGGGATATGTCCAAGATAATACTTTGGCTGTTGTGGAATTTTTATTATTTTCTTTGGTTACAACCTGAACTTGCATAAGGACAGTTGATGGTCCATTCTTCAGTCTGCCCCTTGTCTTGTTTTGACTGATGATGCAGAGCTTTTACAGGGTCTCTTTGCACAAATGTAACCTATTTGATTTCTGTGCATTCCATCTGGTTAAGTCCTTGTGTATAGATGTTTTATGTTGTTTAAAAAAGGTATTTGCAATGAAGAAGCCATTGGTCTTGCCAAATTCTATCATGTGATCTCCATTATTGTTTCTATCATCAAGGCTATATTTTCCAATTACTGATACTTTCTCTTTGTTTCCTAAATTTCCCAGGAACTGTCAGTTCATATTAATTGAATTTTTGAGCAATTTTAGGTTGTAGAAGTTCATAAAAAATTTCAATTTCATCATCAATGGCTTTAGCATACAGTGTGTAAATTTGGATATTAGCGATATTAACTGGTCTTCCTTGTAGGTGTATGGATATTATTATGCTAGTACAGACAATGCATGATAGAATTCTGCAAAATCAATGATTTGTTCATTTCAAATACCTTCTTTTAACAGCATAAGAGATGACTATAAACATGGACCTCACCAGATGGAATACATAGAGATCGAATTGATTACATCTTCAGAGAGAGATCATCAAACAGCTCCATATCATCAGTCAAAACAAGGCCAGGGGCAATCTGTGGAACAGACCATAAATTACACATATTCAAACTGAAGCTGAAGAAAATGAAAACAAGTCCACAAGAGCCAAAATATGACCTTGAATATATCACACCTGAATTTAGAGATCATCTGAAGAACAGATTTGATACATTAAACACAAAAGACCAAAGACCAGAAGAGTTGTGGGATGACATCAAGAACACGATATATGAAGAAAGCAAAAAGTCATTAAGAAGACAATAAAGAAAGAAAACGTCAAAATGGATGTCAGAAGAGACACTGAAACTTGCTCTCCAGCATAGAGATGCTAGAGCAAATGGAATAAATGGGGAAGTACAAGAGCAGAACAGAAAATTTCAAAGATCAGCTCGAGAAGATAAATCCAAATATTACAAAATGTGCAAAGATCTAGAATCAGAAAACCAATAAGGAAGAACATGCTCAGCATTTCTCAAACTGGGGGAACTGAAGAAAAATGTCAAGCCTCGACTTTCATTATTGAAAGATTCTCTGGGGAAATTATTGAATAATGCAGAAAGCATCAAGAGAAGATGGCAGGAATACAAAGAATCACTGTACCCAAAGGAAATGGTTCATGTTCAACCATTTCAAGAGGTGGCATATGATCAAGAGCCAATGATACTGAAGGAGGAAGTCCAAGGTGCATTGAAGGGACTGGTAAAGAACAAGGCACCAGGAACTGAAAGAATAAAAGTTGAAATCATTCAAGAAAGTGAGGCAGCACTGGAGGCATTCACTCATCTCTTCCAAGAAATTTTGAAGACAACTATCTGGCCAACTGACTGGAAGAATTCTGTATTTGTGCTTATTCCAAAGAAAGGTGACCAAACGGAATGAGAAAAACATTAGACTATCTCTTTGACATCCCATATGAGTAAAGTTTTACTAAAGGCAATATAGAAATGGCTGTAAGCATACATTGACAGAGAACTTCCAGAAGTTCAAGCCGGATTCAGAAGAGGCCATGGAACTAGGGATATCATTGTTGATGCCTGATTGATCTTGGCTGAAAGCAGAGAATATCAGAAAAAAGTTTACCTGTGCTTTATTGGCTACGCAAAAGATTTTGATTGTGTGGATCATGACAAGCTATGGACAACATTGCAAAGTATGAGTATTCCGGAACAGTTAATTGTGCTCACGAGGAATCAGTACCTAGACCAAGAAGCATTTGTTGGAACCGAACATGGGAACACTGAATGGTTTAAAATTAAGAAAGGTGTACTACAAGGTTGTATTCTTTCACCATACTTATCCAACCTGTATGCTGAGTAAATAATATGAGTAGCTGGGTTATACAAAGAAAAACATGGCATTAGGATTGGAGGAAGACTCTTTAACAACCTGCGATGTGCAGATGATACAACCTTGATTGCTGAAAGTGAAGAGGACTTAAAATATTTACTGATGAAGATCAAAGAGCACAGCCTTCGGTATGGATTACATTTCAATGTAAAGAAAAAAAATTCTCCCCACTGGACCAATAAACAACATTTTTATCAACAGAGAAAAGACTGAAGTTGTCAAAGACTTCATTCTTCTTGGATCAACTATCAACACTCATGGAATCAGCAGTCAAGAAACCAAATGACGTATTATATTATGCAAATCTGCTGCACAAGACATTTTGAAAGTGTTGTAGAGCAAAGATGTCAGCTTGAGGACTAAGTGCACCTGACCCAAGCCATGGTATTTTCGATAACCTCATATGCATGTGAAAGCTACACAGTGAGTAAGGAAGACCGAAGAAGAATTGATGCTTTGGGGTTATTGTGTTGGAAGAGAATATTGAATGTGTCATGGGCCGCCAAAAGAACCAATAGATCCGTTTTGGAAGAAGTGCATCCAGAGGCCAAGATGACGAAACTTTGTCTCTCATACTTGGGGCATATTGTCAGGAGGGACCAGTTGCTGGAGAAAGATGCCATATCTGGTAAGGTGGAGGGTCATAGAAAAAGAGCAAGACCCCCAGAGAGATGGATTGGCCAAGTGGCAGCATCGATGGACTCAAGCTTGGCAAAAGTAGTGAGGTTGGCCCAGGATCGGGCAGTGTTTCGTTCTGCTGTGCATAAGGTCACTGTGAGCCAGTATAGACTTGATGGCACCTAACAACAACAGCAACAATATTTGGAAATAGTTTATCTCTAGTTCTGCCTACTGTGTTTTCATCTGGAAGCTCAATTAAAACCTGTTCAACAAGTGTGACCCTGCTGGTATTAAAAACAAACAAACAAAAAAGCTCTGTGATATGGCTTCCAGAATCACAGCAACACACGTCACCATTGTATTGCAAACTGACAGATGAGTGGTGATTAAGAAATTTGTTAGTTGCCAAAAAAAAGTAAACTGATAAAAATAGTGTAGACATTAATGAACAGAAATGGACTGTTATTGCCATATAGAATAAGATGATCATAGGATTTACTATGCTGGAAGGAACAAACTGTAGATAAATGCATCATTAAAAACAACATTTTTAGATCTATCTTGAAGGACAGTATACTTATTTATTTTAAAGCTTTTATTTGTTTGTTTATTTTAAAGCTTTTATTGTGAATTGAGTGATAGTTTACATGGGAGAACATTGGTTTTGCACTCAAACTGTAGTAGTTGATGTTGTTGTTGTTAAGTGCCGTCGAGTCGGTTCCGACCCATAGCGACCCTGTACAGGGTTTCCGAGGGTGTAAATCTTTATGGGAGTAGAAAGCCTCA
>NW_006408644.1:5231353-5232009 GCF_000296735.1 Chrysochloris asiatica | reverse complement strand
TATATATGATGGATTACATTGATTGTTTTTCTAATGTTAAACCATGCTTGCATTCTTGATATGAATCCCACTGGGTCATGATGCATTATTTTTTTGATGTGTTGTTGAATAATGTAGGCTAGGATTTTGTTGATAATTTTTACATTTATGTTCATGAGGGATATTGGGCTATACTTTTATTTCTTAGTGATGACTTTCCCTGTTTTGAGTATGAGGGTTATGCTAGCTTCATAGAATATATTAGGAAGTTTCCCATTACTTTCTATATTATGGAATAATTAGGGTAGAATGTGTGACAGCTCTTCCATGAATATTTGGTAATACTTGTTAGTGAAGCCATCTGGACCTGGAATTTTTCTTGTTGACAGTTCATTGATGACCTTATTATTTTTGTTTTTGTTACATCTCTGTTCAATTTTTCTACTTCACTGTATATAAGTTTAGGTAGATCGTGTTTTTCTTAAAAAGTATGTATCTCCTTTAGATTTTCTATTTTTGTTTTTATTTCCATTGATTCTGTTGTGACATCATCCTTGTGATTTCTTATGTGTATGATTTGTCTTTTCTGACGCTTTTTTTGTTTGTTTGGTTTGCCAGTGGTTTGTCACTTTTATTAATCCTTTCGGAAAAACAACTGCTTGTTTTTCTATATGATG
>NW_006408644.1:5226275-5231253 GCF_000296735.1 Chrysochloris asiatica | reverse complement strand
TTTTTTTTTTTTTTTTTTTTTCTTTCCTGTTTTCTATCTTATCTATTTCTGTCCTAACCTTTATGATTTCTTCTCATCTGGTGACTATAGTTTTACTTTGCTGGTCTGTCTCTAACTGTCGGAAATGTTGTGTTGATTTTGGTTCTTTCTTCTTTTTGGATATGTGCATTTATTGTAATATGTGGCTTTCTAAGTACTGCTTTCACTGTGTTCCAAAGTTTTTGATATGTTTTGTTTTCATTCTCATTTGTTTCAAGGAAATTTGTAAATTCACCTTTAATTTTTTTCTACAAATAACTCTGTATTGGAAGACGTATAGCCAGAATACTCCTTAGAAATCAAATGGGGATTTTTTGTCTCTCATACTTTGACCATGTTATCAGGAGGGATCAGTCCCTTGAGAAGGACATACACTTGCTAATGTTGATTTAACATTCAACTAATCATAAACAATTATTTTGTAATATTAATTGCAGTCCCTACAATGTAACAGTGATCTTCCTACTTCTTCCATGTGTTTACTCTTTCTACTCATCCTGCTTTAGTATTCCTTCCTGTCTTCAGAATTTTATCTCTTACTAATGTTGTCTTTTGATCTCCTTTGGTTGATTGTTCTAAGGATTTGTCTACCTTCCTGGTGTTATTGTTTAACCTATAGTCCTGTCTGTTTCTTGACTGAAAGTTAATCACAGGATAAGTTCAGTTCCAGACTTGAAGAGTGTCTAAAATATAGGTTCAGGGGTTCCATCAGTATCTATCATGCCAGTATGCCTGGTCTTTTTTTTTTTTTTTTTTTTTTAATATAACTGAGTTTTGTTCCAAATTATTACATTATTCTCCCATGCTATGCAGGAACCCTTATTGTGTTTCTTTCAGAGCGATCAGCAGTGGTTTCTAGGAACCATCTAGGTCTTCTTGCCTCAAGGTCATGGAGGCTGAGTTTTGTGTGATCTATTTGTCCTTTGGAATAGTTGTTTCCTTGAGTCTGATGTTCTTCACTCTTCTGAATAGGGAAAGACAAATAGTTATGCCATAGATGGGCACTCACAATCTTTTAACACTGCAGTCGCTAATCACGAAAGTAGGATGTAGAACACTGTCTTTGTGAACTGTTATACCAATTGACCTTCATGTACCCCAAATCTAATAGCATATTCCCTCAAGGTGTTTGATGCTGGGTAAGAAGTTTTCATAATTTGTCCTCTATATGCTCCACTGTACTCATGGGTATATTTGCAGCACATATAAATACATATATAGAAATATTATAAGTAAAATATATATATATATACATGGGGGTTCCCATTTTCCTTTCTAAATCTGTTCAACTTGACTATCTATGGATATATTGACTCATAGATTATTGTTATCACAGGATTGTATGTATATATAATAGTATTTTCTTTGCTGCATTTACCTCTTATGGTCTTCCCAGTAACATCTTATGCTTCAATAATTCTGTTCTGGTCTCCCTCTTATTGCGTATGAGGGAACTTCAAAAAGTTCAAGGGAAAACAGGAATTAAAAGACAACAGAGTGTTTCCAGGTCCTTTTTTTTTTAATGTTTTATTGTGAATTATGTGATAGTTTACATGGGAGAACATTAGTTTTACATTCATCCTATCATATATCATTTAGTTGCCATGGTTATAATCCTGCCCATGCATCATCAACCATATACCCTGCAAGCTTGCCCCCTGGTCATCAGCACACAGCCCCTCTCCCTTTCTGGGTCAAAAGTCCCCAGCCGCACCATTTCTCCACTTCATCTCTGCCTCAATCTCAGACGTCACTGCTTCTCTGGGTAGGGTCCTGCTCTCCACTCTTCTCCCTTGATGGTATCAGGGACTTCGGCTCCTAGACTACAAAGTCAATAACTCCCCCTCCTTTGCTACAAAACATTTATATTCACAATTTCCAGCCCTCACAATTAATCCTGATAACAATTATTCACTACGGTATCACAAGAGACCTATCCACATCTCCTTTAATTAGCCCCACCCAGGCAGATTGGATACTACACAGTGGAGATTATACCTTCCTCCATGCCCTTTGGATCCAGGTTCCATCTTGAAAGCTTGTAAGCCAGTCACTTCTTGCCTTTGTAGCCCCTCCATTTTGGGTAGCCAATGTCCAAGTTGTCCATCCCTGACTACTCTGTGTATGGAGGGGGTGTGAATGATCCTTGCTGTATATAATTGCTTGCTCTTTTGAGCTACTGCATACGTAGGTATAGGGCAAGTTCAACAAATTGTTTCTGATTACTCTTTTTTTTTTTTTCCTCTTCTTTCTTCTTCTAGTTGAGCTCTCCTCATCCAGTCATTGAAGCTAGGTCAAGTGGGTATTATCTGCATGTGTGGGTGATCTTATGCATATGCCCTGTCTTCTTATCAGCTGGACACTTCACTCTCCACTTTAGTCCACTGTGGCTATGTCACTGACTCTGGGCCCAAGAGTCCCCAGGTCTTGCCACACTGCTGGCCAACCAGGTCTCCACTTGGGTTCACAGGACTCTATTGAATGTTGTAGGGCTTAGCTTGCATCTTCATTGCTCTTTTTCCCTCACTTCCCTTGTTGGTGAAGAACATGGTCGCCAATAATAGCATGTATTCCTACTGAGTCTTAGTCTTGGAAGGGGGATTACCCCGACGGTAATTACCCCAGTTGCCTTGATGTCTCCTGGGGGAACAACTTGCATGTTCTTGTAGTAATCAGACAGACTGCCTATATTGTTTTGCATTTTTCATGTCAGTTTTTTTTTTTTTTTCAAGCGGTATCTTCTGTTCTTCTATCCACACCAGGCTGGTCTGTTTGTTCTTTCATGTGGAAATTTCCTACCTCAGAAGATTCTGGATGGGGTTCAGGATGCCACCTATGGTCTTATGTAATGCAGAGGATCAGCAGGAAGCCTCCTTCATTGGGAAAGTTGTTGTTGTTAAGTGCTGTCGAGTCAGTTCCGACCCATAGGGACCCTGTACAGGGTTTCCGAGGGTGTAAATCTTTACGGGAATAGAAAGCCTCATCTTTCTCCCACGGAGCAGCTGGTAGTTTCGAACTGCTGACCTTGTGGTTCACAGCTCAATTCGTAACCACTACGCTACCAGAGCTCATTGGGAAAGTAGAAGCCCCATTTTAGGAATTCCAATCAGTTATAGGCAGAAGATCGTCTTACACTGTTTCTATGGTAATATTTCTGGATATTCCTTTTTCCTCCCCTCAAGTGTCTATTTTATAATGATATGCCAGGGAAACCAAGATTCTAAAGACAACCAAGCATCTTAACATTATTTCCCCCTATTTGCCCATTCCTACCATGCCTCAATCCCTGTATCCCAGACCCTCTTTATCCAAGGTTATGCATACATCATTATTTATCTCTGTCTCACTTAGCCCATGCAAACCTGCCTAATTGCTCTCCCATCTGTTTCGTTCTTCCATTCCCCTTCTTGTGTATTGCAACCCTCCCTAGCACCCAAACTATCCTGTTCTATTCCCTACCCTGTGCTCCACCTTTCCCTCCATTCCCTCCATCCCCTCTACCCAGCCCCCACAAATCTGTAACCAGCAAAGAATCCCCACCCCCCTGCTTTAATATGGGTTCTTTTCTTAATCTTTTACAATAATGGTCTTATGTGATGTTTCTCCTTTTGTGACTGACTAATGTGACTTAACATAATGTCCTCAAGGTTCATCCATGCTATACAGTGGCTTGAAGCTTCATTGTTATTCTTCAAGGTAGAATAATATTCCATTGTGTGTTATGTACCATAGTTTGTTTATCCATTCTTCAGTTGATGGGCAGTTAGGCTGTCTCCATCTTTTTGTTGTTGTAAATAGTGTTACTATGAACATTGGTGTGCATATATCTACTTGTGTTATGGTTCGTATTTCCTTTGGGTAAATACTAAATAGAGGAATTTCTGAATCAAAAGGTATTTCTATTTACAACCATGTGAGGAAGCACCATATTGCTTTCCAGAGAGGTTGGACCATTTTGCAGTCCCACCAGAAATGCAGGAGTCTCCCAGTCTCTCCACATCCTCACCAGTATTTATTGTTCTGTACTTTTTTTTTTATCTTTGCAGTTATTGCTGGTGTGAGAGATAGCTCATTGTTGTTTTGATTTACACCTCTCTAGTGGCTAGTAATCGTGTACATGTATTCATAAGTTTGTTGGTTGCCTGGATTTCCTTCTTGGTGAAGTGTCTGTTCATGTACGGTGCCCATTTTTTAATTGGGTTATTTGTTGTTGTTTTTGTTGTTTCTAGTATAAGTGTTGTAGTATCCTATATATTTTAGAAATGAGTCCCTTGTCTGATGTGTCATTGCAAAAGATTTTTTCACATTCTGTAGGTTCCCTTTGTACTCTTCTGGTGAAGTCTTTTGATGCACATAAGTGTTTAATTTTTAGAATGTCCCAATCATCTATTTGTCTACTTTTGTTTTTGTAGATTTCAAAATGTTTGGTAGTATGCGTATTCCAGGAATTAGGGTCCTCCCATTTGTCTCTATGTTTTCATTGATAGACGTCATAATTCTTGGATTCACATATAGGTCTTTAATCCATGTTGAGTTTTTTTTTTTTTTTTTTTATATATATAAGTTGTGAGGTGAAAGTCTTGTTTCAACCTTTTGCATATCACCTTCCACTTTTGCCAGCACCATCTGTTGAAGACACTATCACCTCCATATGCAATATATTTAGGTACATTTTCAAAAATCAGTTGGCTGTTCTAGCCATTAGAGAGATGCAAATCAAAACAACAATGAGATATCATCTCACACCAACAATAACAGCAAAGAAGAAAAATGTAGAGGACAAGAAATGCTGGTGGGGATGTGGCAAGACTGGGACACTCCTACATTGCTGGTGGGACTGCAAAATGGTCCAACCTCTCTGGAAAGCAATATGGCGTTTCCTCAGAAGGTTGAAAATAGAAATACCTTATGATCCAGCAATTCCTCTACTTGGTATTTA
>NW_006408644.1:5223511-5225278 GCF_000296735.1 Chrysochloris asiatica | reverse complement strand
ACAGGAAAAATATAAAACAATATAGACAGGGGCAGAGCTTGATGGCGGCTAGGGTGCAGGTGTAGTGAAGGTCACCGTCAACAATAACTCGGAATTCCAGGCAAGAAAGAGGCAGGACGGAGCTCCAAGGCTTGGAGCCACAGAGATAGGAATAGTTTAAAAGTTTGAGGACTTATAGCCTGTGGAATTTGGTGCTGAGGTGGGAAATCGCGTACTTTTGGATCTGCTGGCCAGGCACGGAGGCCTGAGGCCACATCCTGGGCGAATCCAGGCAGCGGGACGAAATGGGAGCAGCAGAGATGTGGCAGAGGCACGATGCAGGAACCATGGAAAAGAAAGAGGGGAAAAAAAGGTGCACAGTATATTCTGCCGATTTTGTGTGGGTCCTATTTTATTTTTTTCCTTGGTGTAGGGTAATAAGTGCTCTCACGGTTTGCCCACCTACATTCAGTGAATAGAGGTAGAGGCTTAGCCTAGTGGCCATGACCCACCCTCACTACTGGCAGTTTCCACTGCTAGGAACTCATACACACTCAGCCCAAGCTGAGACGCATATTTGGTCGGCCTTTTTGCACTGGGTTGAGAGGGGTCCTGGTGTAGCTCTGTGGGTTTAGGCGCCTCGCCACCAATACTTTTGAACTGCAAGGTCAGTGGCTCAAGCTCACCAGCGGCTCCTCGGAAACCCTATAGGAGACGCAGATGTGCGTTGGATTTGGTCGGCTTTTTCTCACTGGTTTGAGAGGCTTCCCGGCATACCGTGGTGTGTTAAGGTGCCACTGTAAAGCCTTTTGAAGTGAAAGGTTGGTGGTTCAAGCTCACCAGCCGCTCCTCGGAAACTTTATACGGGAGACACGGATATGTGTTCCATTTGGTTGGCTTTCTCTCACTGGTTGGAGAGGCGTCCCGGAGTAAACTGGCAGGTTAAGATGCCACTGTAAAACCTTTTGAACTGCAAGGTCAGGAGACGAGAATGTGCATTCTATTTGGTCAGCTTTTTCTCACTGGTTGGAGAGGCATCCCAGCATAGCGCAGCGGGTTAAGCTGTCACTGTAAAGCCTTTTGAACTGCAAGGTTGGTGGTTCAAGCTCTCCAGCCGCTCCTTGGAAACCCTATATGGGAGACGTGGATGTGCATTCTATTTGGTTGTTTTGTTTTTTTTTTTTTTCCACTGGTTTGAGAGATGTCCAGGCATAGCGCTGTAGGTTAAAACACCACTGTAAAGCCTTTTGAACTTCAAGGTCAGTGGTTCAAGCTAACTAGCCACTCCGTGGAAACCTATACGGGAGACGCAAATGTGAGGACTATTTGGTCAGCTTTTTCTAACTGGTTTGAGCGGCGTCCTGGGGTAGCGCTGTGGGTTAAGGCACCACTGCAAAGTCTTTCGAACTGCAAAGTTGGTGGTTCAAGCTAACCATCCGCACCACGGAAACCCTATACGGGAGACACGGATGTGTGTCCTATTTGGTTTGCTTTTTTTTTTTCTTCTTCACTGGTTTGACAGGAGCCCCGACATAGCACTGTGGGCTGAGCTGCCACACTGCAAAGCCTTTTGAACTGCAGGGTTGGTGGTTTGGGCTCACTAGCCACTCCTCGAAGCCCCTATACAGGGTCGCTACAGGTCGGAATTGACTCAACAGCACCTAACAGTAGGGAGAGGAGGGCAGAGGTGACTGAAAGAGAGTTAGGAGATTAAAGAAATACTTATATTAAGCTACAGATTTTTTTTTCTTCTTTTTTCTTTCTTCTTCCTCTTTTTCTTCTCCACCA
>NW_006408644.1:5182341-5201746 GCF_000296735.1 Chrysochloris asiatica | reverse complement strand
ATGGTTGAATGTGAAGCTGATGATGTGCCCTGTAAACTTTCACTCAATGCAAAATAAAAACATTTAATTAAAAATAAAAAAGTGCCACTTCAAATTTCACTAGCTATAAGCCTTTAAACTTTAAAAATATTCTTACCTATGTGGATCCGAGCCTTGGAGGTCAGCCCTGAATCTGCTTTTCCTGGTATTCTGTGGTGTTTCTCATGGTGAATCTCACTGCACCTCTATCTTAGCCACCATCAACTGCCACCTCCAAGATCTCCACGGACTTTTTGAAACCCCTTCCTATTACTAACTTCAAGATGGTGGTTTAAACCCATCAGCCACCCCTTAGAAGCCCTATACAGCATCACTGTGAGTTGGAACAGCACTTAACAACAGCAAACAACACCCTGTAGTTGGAGTCCTGGTGTAGTGCCATAGGGTAAGCACTCGACCACAAGGTTAGTTAGAAACAGAAGGTCAGTTAGAACAACCAGTTGCTCCTTAAACAATAGACATGGTTGCTATGAGTCAGAACCAACCCAATAGCACTTAACAACAACCCTCTAGTTAGTGATTCACCCACGTCTCCCTCCCACTATGGTAACCATCACCAATATTGCTTTATGCAAGCCTTTTTTTTATATATTTAATAGTAGTGATCTCATATAGTATTTGTCCTTTTGTTATTGACTAATTTCACTCAGCATAATGTTCTTTAACTTCATCTAACTTGGTTACAACTTACAGCAACTCTATACAGAGTTTCCAAGGAGCAGCTGGTAGATTTCAGTCACCAATCTTGCAGTTTACAATCCAATGTTTATCCTATAACACCACACCAGGACTCCATGTTATGAGGTGCCTTTTCAGATTTATCATAATTTTTTACTTTACATACTATTCCACTATGTTTATGTACCATAGATTGTTTACGCATTCATCACTTGTTGGGCAATTGTCTTGATTCTATCTTTTTACTTTTGTGAAACATGTGGTGATGAATATGCGTTTGCATTTATCAGTTCATATCATGGTTCTTATTTCTCTCATAGTAGAATTGCTGGATCATATAGTATTTATATTTCCAAGTTTTTAAGAAAGTGTCAAACTATTTTCCATTGTGGTTGCATTATTTTACAGTCTAACCAACAATGTTTGTTCAAGTCTCTCCACATCTTCACCAACATTTGTTGTTTTCTATTTTTCAACTTTGCTTTTAATGCTGGGGTGAGAAGAGATACCATTATTGTTATGATTTTCATCTCTCTGATAGCTGCAGAATATGAACATTTTTTCATTAACTGTATGACTGAATATCTTCTTCGGTGAATTGTCTGTTCATGTCATCCACCCATTTTTTACACTGGGTTGTTTGTCTTTTCGTTGTTCAGGTGTTGACATTTTCTGTAAGTTTTAGAGATAATTTCCTCATCTGAAATATCATTATATACGTCATTATATCAGTCTGTAGATAATCTTTCTTACATTTTTAGCCAACGTTTTTGATGTGTATAAATGTTTACTTTCTAGACGGTAACAGTCGTCTACTTTGCCTTCTACTGTTTGTGTAGTTTTGTTATGATAGTGTAATTATGCAATATATTTTGACCCCTCTGTTAGATTGTCATAGTGTACTGGCTTGAGTGCTGCTCTGATGCTGTAAGCTATGTCATTGGCGTTTTAAGTATCAGCAGTGGACACGTTTCAGATGAGCTTCCAGGTGAAGACAGACTAGGATGAAGGAGAGACAGAATACTTCTAAATATGTAGTCATTGAAAACCTTATCAATAGTAGCAAAACACTGTCAGATATAGTGCTAGAAAATGAGCCCCTCAGATTGGAAGCCACTCAAACTGTGACTGAGGAAGAGCTGTCTCTTTAAAGTAGATTTGACCTATAGGACATGAATGGAGTAAACACCTCAGCACCTTCATTTGTTAATGGGGCACAACTCAAAATAAAGAGAAATAGCTGTAAATATTTGTTAATAATCAGAACATAGAATGTATGATGTATGAATCTAGGAAAATTGGAAATTGTCAAAACTGGAATAGGAGGCATAAACATTGATATTGTAGGCATTAAGGAGTTGAAATTGAAGGGTATTAGCCATTTTGAATCTAATAATCACATGCTTTACTATGCCTGGAATGAGAAATTGAAGAGAAAGGGCATCGCATTTATCATAAAAAAGAACATATCAAGATTTGCCATGAGGTACAACACTGCCTGTGATAAGATATAATATCCATTTACCTGTAGGGAAGACCAGTTAATACCACTATTATTGAATTTTATGCATCAATCACTAAAGCCAGTGAGGATGTAATTGAAAAAATTCTACCAGCTTCTTCCACCACACGTCTGTCAGTTTGTTGTGCTGTGGCAGCTTGTGAGTTGCTGTGATTCTGAAAGCTATGCCACCGGTATTTCAAATACCAGCAGGGTCACCCATGGTGGACGGGTTTCAGATGAGCTTCCAGATGAAGACAGACTAAGAATAAGGAGTGACGAATTATTTCCAACTATTTAGTCACTGAAAACCTTATGGATAGCAGAGAAACACTGTCAGATAAAGTTCCAGAAAATGAGCCCATGAGGTTGGAAGATACTTAAAATGAGACTGGGGAAGAGCTGACTCCTCAAAGTAGATTTGACTGTGAAGACGCGAATGGAGTAAAGACTGAGGGAGAAAAGCTGGAGGGACCTTTATTTGCTCACGGGGCACAACTCAAAATGAAGAGAAAAAGTTGTAAACATCCACTGAAAATCAGAAGATGGAGTGTATGAAGTATGAATCTGGGAAAATTGGAAGTTGTCAAAAATGAAATGGAAGGCATAAACATCAATATCTTAGGTATTAGTGAGCCGAAATGGACTGGTATTGGCCATTTCATTTTGAATCTGATGACCACATGGTTTACTATGTGGGAAATGATATGGTGTTGCATTCATTGTCAAAAAGAACATATCTTTAGCAGTCATAAGGTAAAACTCTGTCTGTGATAAGATAATATCCATGCACCTATGGGAAATCCCAGTTAATACCACTATTATTCAAATGTATGCACCAAAGACTAAAGCCAGTGAGGATGAAATAGAAGAATTCTACCAACTTCTTCAATATGAAATTGATGAAACATGCAATCAAGATGTCTTGATCATTACTGGTGTTTGGAATTCAAAGGTTGGGAACAAAGAGAAAGGATCAGTAGTTGGAAAATATGGCTGGGAGCAAAGAGGAATCATCAGTAGTTGGAAAATATGGTCTTGGTGACTGATGCTGGAGATTGCATGATAGAATTCTGCAAAATCAATGATTTGTTCATTTCAAATACCTTCTTTAGACAACCTAAGAGATGACTATGCACATGGACCTCACCAGATGGAATACATAGAAATCAAATTGACGACATCTGTGGAAAGAAATCATGTAAAAGCTCCATATTACCAGAGAAAAGAAGGCCAGGGGCAGACTGTGAAACAGACCACCAATTTCTCATATGCAAATTCACACCAAAGCTAAAGAAAATGAAAACAAGTTCACGAGAGCCAAAATATGGCCTTGAATATATCCCACCTAAATTTACATATCATCTGAAGAACAGATTTGATACATTAAACACGAAAGACCAAAGACCAGAAGAGTTGTGAGATGACATCAAGCACATTATACATGAAGACAGCAAAAAGTCATTAAGAATATGAGAAATAAGGAAAAGGACAAAATGGATGACAGAAGAGACACTGAAACTTGCTCTGCAGCGTAGAGATGCTAAAGCAAATGGAAGAAATTAGGAGGTTCAAGAGCTGAACAGAAAATCTGAAAGATCAGTTTGAGAAGATAAAACCAAATATTACAACAAAATGTGCAAAGATCTGGAATCAGAAAACCAAAAAGTTAGAACATGCTCAGCATTTCTCAAGCTGGGGGAACTGAAGAAAAAAGTCAAGCCTCAAGTTTAGTTACTGAAGGATTCTCTGGGCAAATTATTGAATGATGCAGAAATCATTAAGAGAAGATGGAAGGAATACACAGTCACTGTACCAAAAGGAAATGGTTAATGTTCAGCCATTTCAAGAGGTAGCATGTGATCAAGAGCCAATGATATTGGAGAAGGAAGTACAAGGTTCATTAAAGGAATTAGCAAAGAACAAGGCACCAGGAATTGATGGAATAAAAATTGAAATATTTCAAGAAAGTGAGGCGGCAAATGAAGTACTCACTCATCTCTGCCAAGAAATTTGGAAGATGACTATCTGGACAAATGAGTGGAAGAGATCCGTATTTGTGGCCATTCCAACAGAATGTGGAAACCATCGGACAATCTCTTTGATATCCCATGTGAGTAAAGTTTAACTAAAAGTAATACAGAAATGGCTGCAAGCATGCATTGACCAAGAACTTCTAGAGATTCAAGTCAGATTCAGAAGAGACCATGGAACGAGGGATATCATTGCTGATGTCTGATCGATCTTAGCTGAATGCAGAGAATATCAGAAAGATGTTTACCTGTGCTTTATTGACTATGCAAAGCCTTTCGATATTGTGGATCATGACAAGCTATGCACAACATTGTGAAGTATGAGTATTCTGGAACACTTAATTGTGCTCATGAGGTATCTGTACCTGGACCAAGGGGCAGTTGTTTGAACAGAACATGGGAATACTGAATGGTTTAAAATTAAGAAAGGTGTGTGACAGGGTTGTATTCTCTCACCATACTTATTTAACCTGTATGCTGAACAAATAATCCAAGAAGCTGGGTTCTATGGAGAAAAATGTAGCATCAGGATTGGAGGAAGACTCATTAACAACCTGTGATATGCAGATGATACAACCTTGCTTGCTGAAAGTGAAGAGGACTTTAAACACTTACTGAGGAAGATCAAAGAGCATAGCCTTCGGTATGGATTGCATCTCAATGTCAAGAAAACAAAAATCCTCACCACTGGACCAATAAACAACATGTTTATCTACGGAGAAAAGATTGAAATTGTCAAGGACTTCATTCTTGTTGGATCAACTATCAACACTCATGGAAGTAGAAGTCAAGAAATCAAATGACATATTGCATTAGGCAAATCTGCTGCATAAGGCCTTTTTAAAGTGTTAAAGATCAAAATTGTCAGCTTTAAGACTAAGTTTCACCTGAAACAAACCATGGTGTTTTCAATAACATCATATGCATGTGAAAGCTGGACAGTAAATAAAGAAGGCCGTAGAAGGATTGATACATTTTTGTTATTGTGTTGGAGAAGAATATTGAAAGTGCCATGGGCTGCCTGAAGAACCAAGAGATCTGTTTTGGATGAAGTGCAGTCAGAGTGTTCCTTGGAAGCTAAGATGTCCAAACATCATCTCTCATAGTTCTGACATATTGTCAGGAGGGTCTAGTCACTGGAGAAGGATATCATGTTTGGTAATTTTGAGGGTTAGATAAAAAGAAGAGAACCCCAACGAGATGAATTGGCCAAGTGGCAGCATCGATGGACTCAAGTGTGGCAACAGTAGTGAGGTTGGCCCAGGGTCAGGGAGTGTTTCGTTGTGCTGTGCATGAGGTCGCTATGAATCGGTACCGACTTGATGACACCTAACAAAAACAACAACAACAAACCCGTTTCTTCAGTCTGAAATTGCTCAAACATGCTATCAAGATGTAATGATAATCACTGGCAATTGAAATGCAAAGCTTGGAAACAAAGAGGAAGGATCAGTATTTGGGAAATAATGTTTTGGTATTAGAAATGATGCTGGAGATAACATGATAGAATTCTGCAAAAGCAATGGTTTGTTCTTTCCAATACCTTTTGTAAACAGAATAAAAGATGACTATACTCATGGACCTCACCAAATGGAATACACAGAAATCAAATTGACTATATCTGTGGAAAGAGACACTGTAAAGGATCCGTATCATCAGCCAAAACAAGTCTAGGGGCAGATTGTGGAACAGACCATGTATTGCTCATATTCAAATTCAGACTGTGGCTGAAGAAATTGAAGACAACTTCACGAGAGCCAAAGCATGAACTTGAATCTATTCCAACTCATTTTAGACAGTATCTGAAGAACAAACTTCATACATTAAACACTAAATTCCAAAGACCAGAAAAGTTGCGGAATGACATCAAGAACAACATGCAGGAAGAAAGCCAAACGTCATTGAGAAGACTAGAAAGATGGAAAAGACCAAAATCTATGTCAGAATATACTTTGAAACTTGCTCTCCAGCATAGAGATGCTAAATCAAATGGAAGAAGTGAGAAGGTGCAGGAGATAAACAGAACATTTGAAAGGTTTAAACAGTTCAAAGGAGCATTTCAAACAGAACACTTCAAGAAGATGAAATCAAATATTATAATGAAATATGCAAAAATATGAAGTTAGAAAACCAAAAGGGAAGAACACTTTCAGCATTTCTCAAGCTGAGGGAACCAAGAAAAAAAATCAAGCCTTGACTTGCATTATTGAAGGATTGTCTGGATAAATTATTGAATGATATAGAAAGCATAAAAAGAAGATGGAAGGAATACACAGTCAGTGTACCAAAGGGAAATGGTCAGTGTTCAATCATTTCAAGAGGTATCATATGATCAAGAGCCAATGATGCTGAAGGAAGATATCCAAGGTGTATTGAAGGCATTGGCAAAGAACAAAGCACTGGGACTTGTTCAGAGTTTAGTATTATTGATATTCCTTTGTAGATAACTTTTCATTTTTCCCATGTTTCTTTCAGGATTCTTTGTCTTTGGGTTTGGAAAATTTTACTATAATATGTCTTGAGGATTTTCTTTTGCAGTCTATCCTACTTGGGATACATTTGAATTTTTTAATCAATATCGTCATACCTTTCATTATATTGGGGAAGTGCCTTGCAAGAAAGTTTAAATTTTTCTGTACATTTTTGTTTTGGCTATTCCTATTATGGAATTCTTATCATGCATTAATTGTTCCTCTTGATGTGTTCCACATGATTCTTATGTGTCTTTAAATGTTTTAACTCTTTTTTTTCCTGATTGTTCTTCTAACGAGTTAGTCATGAAAGGCTTATCTTCAGTTTTGCAAATTCTGTCTTCTGTTGATTCAATTCTTCTTTTCCTTTAGAATGTGTAATTCTGAAATACTAGTATTAATCCTCTGGATATCTATTTGCTGCTATTTTATGGCTTCTAACTCTTCAATCATTGTTTTTCAATTTGTTCTTGCATTATTATCTTGAATTTTCAAGAGTTTTGTCTGTGTTTTCCTTAATTTTTGTCTGTGATTTCATTGGTGTTCTCCTTTATCCACCCCCCCCCATCTCTTTCTTAATCTGTTTGAAGGTCCTATGTATTGTTCTTTTGAATTGCTTATCTCATAGTCTTAATGACACTTCTTTCTTCAGAAGATTTTCCATCCCTGTATTTAGTCATTTGCTTGTGCCATCCACCTTGTCATTTTTTTGTTTGTTTGAATTTATATGTTGTCTCACAGATCAGTTGTTCTTGTTAGGTACCATCAAGTCAGCACCATCTCATAGAGGTCCTATACACACAGAATGAAACACTTCCCAGTCCTGGGCCAGCCTCATAATTGTTGCTACCCCTATGTCCACTGCTTCCCACACAATGCCAATCCATGTCATAGATGGTCTTCCTCTTTTTCTTAGACCCTCTTCTTTACCAAACAAGATACATTTCTCCAGGGGCTATTCACTCCTGATAATATGTCTGAAGTATGAGAGACAAAGTCTGGACATCCTGGCTTCCAAGGAGCACTCTGACTGTACTTCTTTCAACACAGATCTGTTTACTCTTTAGATAGTCCATAATACTTTCAGTGCTCTACAACACCATAACTCAAATGCATCAATTTTTCTATGTTCTTTCTTATTCACCGCCTATGAGGTCATTGAAAATACCATGGCTTTTGTTAGGTGCACCTTAGTTCTCAAACTGACATCTTGGCTCTTCAACACTTCAAAGAGATCTTGGGCAGCAGATTTTCCCAAAACAAGACATTGTTTGGTCTCCTAACTGCTGCATCCATAAGCATGGATGGCTGATCTGAGGAAAATGAAGTCCTTGACAACTACAATCATTTCTCGATTTATATGGATGTTGTTTACTGGTACAGTGGTTAGGAGTATTTTTTTCCTTACATTGAGATGCAACTCACAGTGAAGGCTATGGTTTTTGATGTTCATCATTAAGTATCTGTGTCCTCTTTCCTTTCAACTAGTAAGACTGTTACTTGCTGCATATTGCTGGTTGTTAATGAGTCTTCTTCCATTCCTGATGCCACATTTTTCTTGGTAAAATCTAGTTTCTCAGATTATTTTCTTAATATACAGACTGAATGTGTATGGTAAAAAAACACAACTCTGTCGCACAAGTTTCCCAATTTTAATCAATTCTATGTTCCCTTGTTCTGTTCAAACTATTGCCTCTTGACTTATGTACAGGTTCCTCATGGGCACAATTAATTCTGAAATACTCATTTTTTGCAACGTTGTCCATAGCTTTATCATGATTCACACAATCGAACACCTTTGCGTATGTTGTCAATAAAACACAGGTAAACATCTTTCTGGTATTCAGGTTTCAGCCAAGATCCATCCACATCTTACTTTTTCATTGTGTTTATTCAGTCTCTTCCTCTAATCTGTTCTTTATCCTTTCCTTTGAAGTTTTGGGTTCCAGGATTGCCATCTGTATCCACAACTGAGTACGCCACAAGATTCACTTGGTTTCTCATGTTTTTGTTGTAGAGTAGAGGTGTAACGTCAATTTGTCTGTCCCTGCCAAACCAATTGCAGTTCCATTTATCAAATTAGGAATAAGATAATGAAATGTTTGAACAAAGATTGCAGACTAATTTTTGTTGTCTGAATAAAAAATATTATTTTCCTCTTTTTAATATAGGTAAGCTACCAAGAGAATTTTTAAAACCTTTTATTGTGAGTTGAGCGGTAGTTTACAGGGCAGATCATCAATTTACACTCAACACTTCATATTTTGTTTCATTGCACTGATTACAATTTCCTCCATGCACCACCTGTTAAAATTATTTACCTCTATTCCCTTTTTGTTTATGTACACAAAACACACAGAAAATATATATTCATTTAATTTCAATGTCCAAACAGCACTTTTTGCAAACCAACCTCCTGCATGCAGGCATGTTGGGGACATACGCAAGTACTGAGACATTGTGGCCCTGTGACAACATGAACAAAAATCCAATTCCGATGCCCTCCTCAGGATAGCGAGCCATGGACCCTGAGGGCCAAAGGAAGTGACCTCCTGACGTCCCTGGTTCATTGGTTTTTGCAAACTCACTGGTTGACTACCTATGTATAATTTTCTTTGGTCCTAATATTGTTCATTCCATGCTTCTAACTCCAGTAATTGTAGCTTCTGAGAAAATGGTTTCTTTTACAATGCTGTAAGGAAAGAAACTTTCTTGACCAAACTTTAGCCTGGTTTTGGGATCCATCTAAAATCACCTAGGCCTTAGCTTATTAAAAATGTGACTAGGCCCAGCTGCCAGGAAATTTTAGAGAAAAACAGTTAGGTCAGGCCGCCCTCAGAATCATTGGAATTTCCCCAGTTTCCCCTCATATGCAATCAATCACCGCAATAGCAAAAGCCAATCCGTTTATACGCACTGCAGCTGATGATGCACTGCAGCTGATAAAATCCTATAAAAGGCAGGGAAACTAACAAGCCAGGGTCACCTTCACCTCCCTGTGGAGAGGCTTTATGAAGGTAAACCCCAACGCATTGGAAAAATAAACCTTTTGCTATTGCATTGAACTCGAGTCCTGTTGATTTTTTAGGGGTCTCTCACCAGTATAGGGTCCATTTTAGGGGCCTTACATTGGGGGCTCATACGGGTTCAGAGACCCCCAGATCATCAGGAAAAGACCCTCGAGTCAGAGGAAAACGGCCGAATTTAATACGAGCTCAACTTTTCTGTCGAACGGTTGAATGAGTGATTGCTTGACTGTGTTTTGTGTTATTCTTTCGCTTTGTTGTCTTGGGGCGTTCAGAGAATGCAAGGGCAGCTAGAGTGAAGTAGACAGACGTGCCGTGATGCTGCCAGCCGCAGGAGTCCTGGAGGATGCTTCAGGACTCTCCGGAGGGAGTT
Source organism: Chrysochloris asiatica (assembly GCF_000296735.1). Taxonomy (NCBI): domain Eukaryota; kingdom Metazoa; phylum Chordata; class Mammalia; order Afrosoricida; family Chrysochloridae; genus Chrysochloris; species Chrysochloris asiatica. The sequence continues at coordinate 5,191,625 of NW_006408644.1, read as the reverse complement.
ATAAGGACCCTCCTGTTACCGGAATCCCCTGCAAGGGAACGGGAGCAGAAAATACCAAGCCAGTATTTGGTTCAGGTTTGAAAGCACCAAGTGGTGGCACTGTGTGATTTGTGTGTGTGTGGTATCAGACTGGGACTGACGGTTTACACTGATATGGGACAAGTACCATCAAAACCCCTAGACCTTGTTATGTTTCATTTTAAAGAGGTAAAAGAGAGAGCTATGAATCTATCAGTTGAGATAATAAAAAGATAAAATGTACACTTTCTGTTCTTCAGAGTGGTCCACCTTCAACGTAGGGTGGCCGCCAGAAGGTACTTTCCATCTGCCTACCATCTCTGTGGTGGAAGAAGTAGTTTTTGAGAAAGGTTCACTTGGTCATTTGGACCAAGTTGCTTATATCGTAACTGGGAAGATTTTTTGACCCACAGTGGGTCAAATCTTTTCTCCCTCCACCTAACCTTTCTCCACAGGTGATGGCAGTACGTGAGATTAAATCTAAGAAAGAAAAATCTGTCCTCCAGAGTCAGAGCAACGATTTACATCTTCTAGATTTCCCCCCTCCATACCCACCTACTACGCCCCAGTCTGCTCCTCCTCCAGCGCCATTGCCTCCCCCTTTTCCCTTACCGCAGGCTGCGGCGCCTCTCTATCCTCCTTTACAGGAGCACTCCCAAGAGCCACGACCGGATAAGCCTCACCTCCAGGGACCAGCCTCGGGCACAAGGAGCTGGAAGGTTGCCTCCCCAGACACAACTACAGCCCTACCCTTGCGAGCTTACAGTCCAGTCGATGCAGATGGGAATCAAGCTATGCAGTACTGGCCCTTTGCTTCTACTGATCTTTACAATTGGAAGATCCAGAATCCTCCCTTTTCTGAAAATACCAAAGGACTGATTAATCACCTTGAAACTGTGCTTTTTTACCCACCAGCCTACATGGGCTAATATCCAACAGCTCTTACAGGTCCTTTTCACCACTGAAGAATGAGACCGTATTATTCTAGAAGCCAGGAAACACATACCCTCAGAAACCGGAATCTCATCTCAGAACCCAGCCATGATCGATGCAGGGTTTCTGCTAGTTCGACCCGGCTGGGATTATAATACGGCCGAAGGTAAGGAGCACCTGAAAATCTATCGCCAGGCTCTGTTGGCAGCTCTCAAAGCAGCGGCCAGAAGGCCCACAAATTTGACTAAAGTCTATGATGTCAGACAGGGACTAGACGAGTCTCCAGCATCCTTTTTAGAGAGACTCATGGAAGCCTTTGGTAGTTCACCCCCTATGATCATACTCAGCAGGACCACAAAGCAATGGTGGCCATGGCCTTTATTAATCAAGCCAGTAAAGACATTAGGAGGAAGTTACTAAAGTTAGAAGGATTACAAGATAAGTCGCTGAGGGAATTAGTGCAAGTGGCAGAGAGAGTATATAATAATAGAGAGACAGAAGAGCAGAAGGAGATAAAGAAAGAAAAAAGATAGAACAAGAATTTAGAAAGAACTTTGACGGCAGCCATAAGGGGAAGGAGAATATTAAAGGAAAGGAAGGAAAGAGGGGGTTTGAACAAAAACCAAGCAACCCCCTCTAGATAGAGACCAGTGTGCGTATTGCAAAGTAAAAGGGCATTGGGCTAGGGAGTGTCCCCAAAGAAAGGACAAAGAGTATCGGAGAAAACAGAATAAGCCACCGGGAGTGAAAGTCCTCTCCTTGGAGGGCGAAGAAGACAATGATTAGTGGGGATGGGGTTCAGAACCCCTCCCCGAACCCAGGGTAACTTTGAAAGTGGAGGGGAAGCCCACCCAGTTTTCAGTTGATACTGGAGCGCAACATTCAGTACTTTTAACATCAGATGGACCGGTAGCTAATAAAAAGTCGTGGGTCCAAGGAGCCCCTGGAATTAAGCAATATTAATGGACTACCAGAAGAATAATGGATCTAGGTGTGGGCCGAGTGTCCCACTCATTTATGGTAATACCAGACTGTCCTTATCCCTTATTGGGAAGAGACTTGTTAACTAAAATGGGAGCACAAATACATTTTGGGCAACATGGGCCCCAATTGCTCGGGCCAAAAGGAGACACCATCCAGGTTCTAACTCTCCAGTTAGAAGATGAGTACAAACTGTATGAACAACACCCTACTCCCGAGACAGGGATGGAGTGTTGGCTAAAAGAATACCCAGAATCATGGGCCAAAACAGCTGGCCTGGGCCTGGCAAATAGACAGCCTCCTTTATACGTAGAACTTAAATCCAATGCGGACCTAGTAGCAGTAAAACAGTATCCCATGCCAAAACAAGCCCGTGAAGGCATCAGGCCCCATATTAACAGATTATTACAATTAGGAATAATGAAGAGATGTCAATCAGCTTGGAACATGCCTCTGCTCCCCATCAACAAACCAGGTACAGGAGACTACCGGCCAGTGCAAGATTTGAGAGAAGTAAATAAAAGGGTGCTTGATGTTTATCCTACTATACCAAACCCTTACACTCTGTTGAGCTCTCTCCCACCCTCCATGACTTGGTACACGGTTTTAGATTTGAAGGATGCTTTTTTCAGTCTACCTTTGGCTCCCAAGAGTCAAGCTTATTTTGCTTTTGAATGGACAGACCCAAAAAATGGGTTGAATGGGCACTGACCTGGACCCGATTACCACAAGGGTTTAAAAATTCACCCACAATTTTTGATGAAGCACTACATCAGGACCTACTACAAGCCCTAATGCTTCCCCAAAAAGTGTGTATAATTCACTGCCCTGGACATCAGAAAGGATCAGACCCTGTAGCTCGAGGAAATTGACTGGCTGATGAAACAGCTAAAAGAGTAGCCCGTAAAAACATTGATACAGTTCTCCTGTTCTCCCATCCAGAAAAAGGGGAACTTAAGGAGGACCAGCCACCAAAGTACTCAGATACCGAACTTTTAAAAATAAAGAAATGCCCTACCAACTATTTAGACAAAGATGGGTGGTGGAGGATGGCAGAGGGACAGATGATTTTACCAGAGATAGAAGCATCGACCCTTCTCCACCAGATGCACCAGTATACACACTTAGGGAATAAGAAATTAGAACAAGCAATCAGCACCTCTGGAGTTAGAATACCTGGGATAAGGAGACTAGCACAGAATGTAGTAGAACAGTGTGAAATATGCAAAAGAATAAATGCCTACCCATCGGCTGTTCCTCTGGGAAAAAGGCCTAGAGGCAATCGGCCAGGGGTTTTTTGGGAAATAGATTTCACTGAAATTAAGCCAGGAAAATATGGTTATAAATATCTGTTAGTCTTTGTAGACACTTTTTCAGGATGGGTAGAAATCTACCCTACTAAGAAAGAAACCGCTACAATAGTGGACAAGAAATTACTAGAAGAAATACTGCCCTGCTTTGGTATGCGTAAAGTCATAGGGTCAGATAATGGCCCTGCCTTCTTATCAAAGGTGAGTCAAGGGGTAAGTAAATTTTTGGGGACCGATTGGAAGCTGCATTGTGCATACTGTCCTCAAAGCTCAGGACAGGTAGAAAGGATGAATCGGACTCATCCTTTAGATTAGAGACTGGCACAGATTGGGTGGTGCTTCTTCCCCTGGCTTTATTTCAGGCCAGGAATACCCCGTATCAGTTTAAACTGACTCCTTTTGAAATTTTGTATGGGACCCCGACCCCGTTAACCCCAGCGTGAAAACCGCCTACAGTGACTTATCAAGCTGACAGAGATTTGATGGCCAGACTACAGGCCATCAACATCACTCACAAAGAACTTTGGCCTAAACTGCGTGCCCTTTACGAAACAGGTACCCCAGAGCAGACCCACAACTATGATGTAGGAGACTGGGTGTTTGTTCGAAGACACTGCTCGGAAAACTTAGAAGCCTGGTGGAGAGGCCCATTCAAGGTGTTGCTGACTACTTCCACAGCGCTTAAAGTACGTGGGATTGCTGCATGGGTTCATCTTTCACACATCAAGCCGGCACCATCTCTGACCAGCTGGAAGGCTACACGTCACCCAGACAACCCCCTCAAGCTTAAGATTAGAAAGACAGTAAAGACATGATGAAAACTTTAGTCCTGCTGGTTCTCACCCGATAGGGTCAAGGAACTTAACCATGGGGAGTACTGGAATGTGATGGGAATTATGGGAGCTACTTCCTTAGTCCTGCAAGAGCAGCAAAAGACAGCCATAGATTTGGATATGGAATGATAATGAGACAAAGATATCAGAGTCTGAAGTTGAGCCAACTGCTCCAGGATTGGAGCAGTAGCAAAAAAGAAGGGGGGGTGTAAGGAAAGAAACTTTCTTGACCAAATTTAGCCTGGTTTGGGGATCCATCTAAAATCACCTAGGCCTTAGCTTATTAAAAATGTGACTAGGCCCAGCTGCCAGGAAATTTTAGAGAAAAACAGTTAGGTCAGGCCGCCCTCAGAATCATTGGAATTTCCCCAGTTTCCCCTCATATGCAATCAATCACCGCAATAGCAAAAGCCAATCCGTTTATACGCACTGCAGCTGATGATGCACTGCAGCTGATAAAATCCTATAAAAGGCAAGGAAACTAACAAGCTGGGGTTGCCTTCACCTCCCTGTGGAGAGGCTTTATGAAGGTAGACCCCAATGCGTTGGAAAAATAAACCTCTTGCTATTGAATGGAACTCGAGTCCTGCTGATCTTTTTAGGGTTCTCTCACCAGGATAGGGTCCGTTTTAGGGGCCTTATAATGCCTCTCTTAATGCCTCCACTGTGTTGGCAGTGCATGGAGTCCTGAGAACAAATCTTTCTGAGGAACAAGTGATAGCCACCTGGGATGAATGTCAGAACTGCTCCTTATTTGATTATTCAGTTATGTTTAATATCCATGAACAATAATGGGTTTGAAACCCCTTTTTAGAGCCGAGGCAGTAAAAGTTTCCTCAGATAATTCAGAAAGGCCAGGAACAGGTATATTGGGAACATGAGAAAAGGTTTTTAGAGAAAAACTACCCAAGGTTTGTAAATAAAGTGGAATGGTAAATTCTGGGAATCAGTTTAACCCAGATGCTCTCCTTCCTCCTGAAAGTATATAGGAATGTGATAATTAAGAACAATGTAGCATTTTAGATATAGATAAATGAAGCCCAGTGCCTGAGATCTTGCTCACAAACAAAAGTTTGCAAAGTGTACAGAGACAGCTTGGCTCCTTTCAGGAACCTTGCTTTATGTTAAGTATCCTTAAGAAACCGCACGTTGCTGCTCTAGATCATTTAAGGCTAAAAGTTAATATATAACAGCTTGATTGAACCTTTTTTTTCTGTAAAAATAAAAAATGTTAGATTGTTGAGAAAACCATGAAAATATTTAAAAGTTGTTCCTGTGGATCATGTCCTGTTTTGAATGATTAATCACATCTAAAGAATCACATCCTCCCTTTGTGAATTACATCCTCCCTTTGTGAATTTCATCCTTCCTTTGTAACAAATCCCTCCCTAAAAAAGAGAATAAAAGACTGAGGTAGAGTGAGTTCTGCATGCAATGCTAGGCAATATGTTTGCAGATCTGCCTACCTGCCAGCTTGCATCATATCTGTGTGTCTGTCTTTTTTGTATATATTTCGTCTCTCTCTTTCTCTATCCCTTTCTCTGCCAGATCTCCCTTCTTCGTGACACCCACACTTCCTTGTTGAGGCTGGACCCCAACATAGGACCTCGACACAAGCACACACCCTTTCTGATTACATGGACCAAGAGTCCTCAGCTGCTCTATCTCTCCAGGCCATCACCTCTGCTTCTGTCTCTTCTGTTGCTGTTTTTCTGTTTAGGATACCATGCTTCACTCATGCTTTTCCCTCTTGATGGCTCTAGGGTTCTTTGTTCCTGGAATGAAAGATGAAAAATGTCTCCCATTTAGTTTCACATCTTCTACATTTACAGTTCTGAGTTGTAATTAATCATATTAATAATTACTCACTATTGAATCAAAAGAATCCTATCCCCATCTTCCCCCTTCCCCTTTCACCAGACCAAACTGGACAAGAGGAAAACTATTCAGTGGTGATTCTACCTTACCCAAATCATTCTGACACTAATCACACTCATTAAAGCTCATAAGCCAGGCATTTCATTCCTTTATAGCCTCCCATTTTTGATAACCAATGTATAATATTCCCAATCTTATCAACCCTGTGTACTGAGAAGACAGCATTTATATGAATACTATGAAGAATCCTTCCCTTTCAGTTGGAATTTTAAGCAAATACATCCATAAGCAAAGATCCATTTCATCAAATTGTAAAAAATTACATTTGCTTCCTGTATTAAACTTCTTTATTTTCATCTGGTCAGGTTCTAATCAGAAAAGCACGCAATCTAGGTCAAATGGGTACCATCTGCAAGTTTGGCTGCTCTCACACACTTTCTCCCCTTCAAATTAACTGGCCCCTTCACTCTCAATTCAAGTCCCCAGTGGTTAGGTCAGTTTCCATGGGCTCAGGAGTCCACAAGTCTCTCTAAACTTTAGACCAGCCTAGCCACTCCTTTTCTTTCTTTCATATCAATGTTGGTAGGTGTCTGTGGAACATGGCTAGTCTCATCCCAAGTCTCCATTGTTGAATTTCCCCCACTCCCACTCACAAGTAGACTAGTTAGGTCTCCAACAAGCTTATAAATCTTATAAGTTCTCTTTGGGTTTCTGTCATGGACATGTGTGTACCCTGATGGGCAGACTTTTCTTGCCTTGATGACTCCAAGGCAAACAGCTTGCCTCATCTTGTAACAGGCAAGATGATTTTTAAGTTAATAATTTTGTATGGCCCATGAAAGATATTATAAATATCCAAATGGCCCTTGGAAGAAAAAAGGTTCCCAACCCCTGTTGTAGAGTGTCTGGGTATTGTATATACTTAGTCTGCCATATTGAAGTCAAGTCTCACATTTTGTTTACTTAAAAATATATACAGCTATGTGATGATGTTCAGAGTTAGTGGCATAGTGGGTTATGTATTGGGCTGTTGACCATAGGGTTGGTGATTCAAATCAGCTACTCCTTGGGAGAAAGGTAAAGATTTTTGCTCCTGTAGAGATTTGCAGTCTGGCAAAACCCATGGCTTGGAACTGAATCGATGATATACAATATCAACAATAACATGTGCTGATATTCAGTTTGATGATAGAACTATTCAGGTTTGATTAGAGGTTTTGCATGGGTATGTTTTCCTCTTGTATATTGAGGCCAATTTTACCATAACTGCTATTTCAAAATTGTTCAATTTAGCCACTTTTCATCACCTTATAATTTATATGTACTCTGTAAGCACTGACAGGTACATCAATGATAAATTTTGTTAAGGTGATGGTTAGAATTTAAAAAAATAATAATAATCCTCTTAACACCAGCAAAAAAGTTTTTTTTTTTTTTAAATGAAATGTGTTTATTGTACTGACTTTACTTTTTGTTTTTTTCTTTAAGCTTTTATTGTTAACTGAGTGATAGTTTACATAGGAGAATATAAATTTTGCAATCATCCTATCTTATTTTGTTTCATTGCAAGGATTAAAATCCTGTCCATGCATCATAATTAAATAGTATTTGCTTCTATTCCTTTTGTTTGTTTTGTTGTTGTTTTGATGTACAAAAATACTGAGGAATGTATAATCATTTAAACAAGCAAAGGGCACATTCTGCATGCTAGCTTCCTGGCTGCCAGCACATTGCCTTTCTATTTCTATGAGTCTAGAGTCTTCAGCAGCTCTATCTATCCATGGCAGCACCTTTACCTCCATCTCTAGTGTCATTTCTTCTCTAGTTAGGGTTCCAATTTCTGCTTATGCTCTTCTTTCAGATCCTATGGTCCTCTGTTCCTGGAAAGTAAGATTAACAACTTGTTCCATTATGTTACAAAACTTTGACCTTTACAGACGTGACAATCACAATTGGTCATGAAAACAGTTACTTACTATTGAATCATATGAGTCTTATCCACATCTCCTTTCACCAGACCCACCTAGATAAAATGAGAACTATTCAGTGAGAATTGTACCTTCCCACACACACTCTGAAACTAAACTCCCTCTTGAAAACTTGTAAGCCAGCCACTCCATACTTTTATAGCCCCACCCCATTTGATGTAACTAATGTCTCAACCCTTTGTACAGAAGAGATATGTTAGATCCTTGATTTGAAAACACCTTCCCTCTCAGTTGGCATTTTGAGCTACTACATCCATAAGCAGAGGTCAAGGTCACCAAATTGTAGCAAGTGATAATTGTTCCCTTATCAAATTTGTTTATCTTCCTCTAGTCGAGCTCTGGTTACAAGTTATTGAATCTAGATCACATGTGAACTATCTGTGAGTTTGGGCATTCTTGTACGTCTCCCCCGACTTCATATCAGCTGAACACTGCACTCTCAGCTCTAGACCTCCATGGCTAAATCAGTATCCGTGAGATCAGAAGTTCCCATGTCTCCCTAAACTTTTGGCCAAACAGCTGTTCATTTTCTCTCTCTCAAATCAAAGTTGAGAGGAGTCAATGGGATGTGGTCAAAATCAGCCCATATATTCATTACTGCCTTTTCCCCATTTCGACTCACATGTTGACCAATGCAGACACCAGAGAGCTTATATGTGTTCCCCTTGAGTTTAAGTCTTAGAAAGAGGTTTGTCCTGAAGGGTCTTCATCGCCTGCCAGGATCTCTCCCAGGCAGACTGCCAGATACACTGCCATTTTTTTTGCTTTGTTTTTCCTGCTGTTCTTACATTCAAAAAGTATCCTCTGATCCTCTATCTGCTCCAGGTTGATCTGCATTTCCATTCATGTGGGAATGTCCCACCTCAGAAATTCTGGATGGGCCTCAGGATTCCGCCCTAGGTCCTATACAATACAAAGGCTATTCAAGAAGCCTATTTTACTGGGCAAGTTCTAGAACCCTTTTTAGATATTTCAATCACTTATAGGCTAAAGATAGACTGAGAAGCTTTCTGTATTCATTTCCTGATATTCCTTTCTATCACATGTGAGTGTCTGTTTTACAATAGTAGGCAAGGGAAATTAATATTCATAAGATAATTAAGAATCATATTACTTTCCCTCTTTTACCTATTCAGACTATGCCTCGATCCCTGTATCACAGAGCCCTGTTGTTCTAAGGTTAAGCATACACCACTATTTACTTCTGTGCCATTTAGCCTATGCAAATCTATTTTTCAATAATGAAAGTCGAGGTTTGAATTTTTTCTTCAGTTCCCCCAGCTTGAGAAATGCTGAGCATGTTCTTCCTTTTTGGTTTTCTGATTCCAGATCTTTGCACATTT
>NW_006408644.1:5157978-5181846 GCF_000296735.1 Chrysochloris asiatica | reverse complement strand
GTCTAAAGAAGGTATTTGAAATGAACAAATCATTGATTTTGCAGAATTCTATCATGTGTTCTCCAGCATCATTTCTATCACCAAGGCCATATTTTTCCAACTACTGATCCTTCCTATTTGCTCCCAACCTTTGTATTCCAATCACCAGTAATGATGAATACATCTTTCTCTTTTTACAAATGCTTTATTGTGAATTATGTGATAGTTTACATGGGAGAACATTAGCTTCACATTGATATCATCGTTTATTTTTTCCTTGCCATGGTTACAATCCCCTCCATGCATCATCCACAAACCACAGGGCATACCCCGCAAGCCGGTCCCCAAGTCGTCAGTACACAGCCCCTCTCCCTCTCCTGGTCCAAAGTCCCAAGCCGTTCCATCTCCCACATCGTCATCTCTGCCTCCATCTCTGGCATCACTGCTTCTCTGGGTAGGTTTCCATTCTACGCTTTTCTCCCTTGAGGGTCCCAGGGACCTCCGCTCCTAGACTGCAAAGTTAATCCTTCCCTTCCCTTTGCTACAAAATGTCTACCTTTACATTTCCAGCCCTTACAATCAGTCCTGATAACAATTATTCACCATTGTCTCGCAGGATACCTATCTGCATCTCCTTTCCTTGGCCCCACCTAGACAGATTGGATACTACTCAGTGGAGATTATACCTTCCTCCACACCTGCTAGAGCTCGGTTCCCTCTTGAAAGCTTGTAAACCAGTCACTTCTTGCCTCTGTAGCCTCTCCCCCCCCCCCCCCGATTCTGGGTAGCCAATGTCCAAGTTGCCCATCCCTGTCCTCTCTGTATGTGGAGGGGTGGGAATGATCCTTGCTGTGAAGATTTATTCCCTCTTTTGAGCTACTGTATCCATAGGTGTAGGTCAAGTTCATCAAATTGTATCAGATTATTCTTTTTTTTCCTCTTCTTTCTTCTTCCAGGTGAGCTATGATCATCTAGCCATTGAAGCTAGGTCAAGTGGGTTTTATCTGCAAGTGTGGGTATACTTATGCATGCGCCTTCTCTTCTTATCAGCTGGATGCTTCACTCTCCGCTCTAGTCCTCTGTGGCCATATTACTGGCTCTGGGCCCAAGAGTTCCCAAGTCTTGCCATACTGCTGGCCAACGACTTCTCCAGCAGTGTTCATAGAAGTCTATTGAGTGTTGTAGGGCTTAACTCGCAGCTTCCTTGCTGCTTTTCCCTCACTTCCCCTTATAGGTGACAAACGTGGTCACCAAACAGAACATGCATTCCCACTGGATTTTAGTCTTAGAAGGAGGTTTTCCCTGAGGGGACCCAACCACTTGCCTGGATGTCTCCTGGGTGAGCCACTTTTTTTGTTCCTGTAGTAATCTGCCTGTATTGTTTTGTATTTTTCCTGTCAGTATTTCAAGAAGTATATTCTGTTATTCTGGCCACTCCAGGCTGATCTGCTTGTCCTTTCAAGTGGAAATTTCCCCTCAGAAGTTTCTGGATGCTGTTCAGGATTCCACCTATGGTCTTGTGTAATGCAGAAGCTCTTCAGGAAGCCTTCTTCACTGGGCACATTGTAGCCCCATTTTAGGTATTCCAATCAGTTATAGACAGAACACAGACTTACAAGCTTTATATGGTGATATTTCTGGCTATTCCTTTCTCTCTCCCTCCAGTGTCTATTTTATAGTGGTATGCCAGGGAGAAAAAGGTTCAAAAGACAGCCAAGTATCTGAACATTGTTTTCCCCTGTTTCCCAACCCCAACCATGTCTCAATCTCTGTATCCCAGAGCCCTGTTTTTCCCAGGTTGTGCATATATCATTATTGGCCTCTGTCTCACTTCAGCTCACATTCATCCTATCGTATTACATTTCATTGCAATGATTACAATCCCCTCCATGCATATTATATGTCTTGGTGACTTTTCTTTTGTGGTTTATCTTTCCTGAGGTGCATTTGGCTTCTTGAATGTTTATCTTCTCATCTTTCAAGATATTAGGGAAATTTTCTTCCAGAAACTCTTCAACTATCTCCTCTATGGACTTCTCTGATTCTTCCTGTTCTGGAATGCCAATAATTCTTAAGTTGTTCCTCTTCATGTTATCCAGCATGAATCTAAGACTCTCTTCAGATTTTTTAAATCCTTTTTTCAGCTTGGTTTTCTATCTTAGCAATATTGAGAGATTTGTCTTCCAACTCACTAGTTCTGGCTTCCATGTCTTCTATTCTGCTTCTTTCCCCTTTCAGTGTATTGTCCATTTCTGATATCTTATTATTAATCATCTGGACCTCTTTTTTCAGGTTTTGAATTGTTTCCAATGCTGTATCAATTTAATTTGATAGCTTTTGTAGTACTTTCCTGACTTCTTCCTTGCTTTCCTCCACCTCTTTTCAGAGCATTTGAATTTGTTTCCATATCATTCTTCTGAATTCTTTCTCAGGCATATCCAAAACCTGCTCCTCCTCTTCTTGAAAGTCCTTGTCTGTCTCCAGCTTATTTGTTTCAGCTACTCTCTTCTGTTTTTGGACGTGTTTTGATATTGTCTGTTGTTTATTGTTCATCATTTCCAATAGTTATGTGTGTTTTTCTTTCTTTTTTTTTAATGCTTAAGTGGATATTTTTTGGTGTTTGTTATTAGGCTTACTGGGTTTCTGCTAGTGAATATGATAAGGAGACAGGCTTCCCTTTTCACATGTAATGCTTACCAGGTGTTGTTGGCTCTTGTCTCTGTGTTGGGATATTATGGTGTATGCTTATAGCTTGGCTATATAACCATGCTTGCTGTCTCTTCTTGGGTAACATAGAGAGAAAAAGCTCCCGCCTCCAGGAAAGGTGTGTTATCAAAAAGGACCAAAAACGGAAGTAACATAAATGCAGAAACAAATACCACCACTTTGGAACAGAAATAATGCTGTGGTCAACTGTCCTGTGCTACACAGGCAGTGTGTGTGCAAAGTAGAAGCCTCCAGCAGTGGGTGAGGGTGTCTGCTCACTCAGGAGTTATTGAGATGCTAACGGGATAAAGATTGCCCACTATTTTTGTCTCTGAAAGTCAGTTAGATGTCTGAGTGTGCACAGCACAATTCTCGAGATGGTTGAGTCCTTTTATATTGGGATTTTATAGATTGTATTATAAGGGTCCTGCACACAGAGCTCAGGCAGCGCAGCGGCCATGAATGGGGCCACAATCCAAAGGGTCAGAAGCTCAAAACCACCAGCCGCTCTGAGGGAGAAAGGCGAGGTGTTCCACTCCAACAAAGACCCATAGCCCCAGAAACCCCACAAAAGGTTGCTGGAGTCAGATCTGACTCCAAGGCACATAGCCACCAAGGGTCTTGCACAAATCAATCTTAGGGCTGTGTCTCTGCAGCTGACGTCATTAGTGCCACCAAGCTCCTTCTTTCTGTACTGTGGGGAAACTACAGGGTCAGGCTGTTTTTGGGGGTGCTCATCCACCTGCCTGATGGTGTCTTGGCTGACCAAAAAGGCGCAACAGGGGAGATGCGCGAGACATGTGTAGAGTCTCCAGCACCTTTTTTTGCAATTGTCCCTGAGCCGCTTTTAGAGCCGGTTCACTGAGCCAAAATGGCTGTAGACCTTCCTTCTACATTCTGCCAGGGCAGGGTGGCCACAGAGGGTGTGCTTTTTCCAGATTCCTAACTCGCAGTATTTTCCTTAATATTGTGATTTTTTCACTTGAGAGTGCAGGAAACGGATGTCCTGGATCTCATGCTAGATCCAGAGCTCTGGAGTTGTTCTGTGAGTGCTTCATGCATGAGATCCCACTTCCGCAAGCTTGGAGACTTCCCTACCTGACTATCTGCTGCTGCTGAAACCGGAAGTCAAGCATGATCAATACATCTTGATTGCATGTTTGATAAATTTCATATTGAAGAAGTTGATAGAATTCTATTTCATCCTCACTGGCTTTAGTGGTTGAAGTAATAGTGATATTAACTCGGCTTCCCTGTAGGCACATGGATATTATCCTATCACAGATAGCCTTGTACCTCATGACTGATCTGGATATGTTCTTTTTGGCAATAAGTGCAACTCCATTCCTCTTCAATTTGTCATTTCTGGCATAGTAAACTATGTAGTCCTCAGATTCAAAATGGCCAATACCAGTCCATTTCAGCTCACTAATGCCTAAGATATCGATGTTTATGTGTTGCATTTCATTTTTGACAACTTCCAATTTTCCCAGATTCATACTTCGTACATTCCATGTTCCGGTTTTCAATGGATGTTTACAGCTGTTTCTTTTCATTTTGAGTTGTGCCCCATCAGCAAATGAAGGTCCCGCAGGCTTTTCTCCATGGGCTTTAGTCCATTTCCATCATCATGGTCAACTCTACTTTGAGGAGGCAGCTTTTCCCCAGCTCGCATTTTGAGTGCCTTCCAACCTGACGGGCTAATTTTCCAGCATTATATCTGACAGTGTTTCTCTGATATGCATAAGGTTGTCAGTGACGACATATTTGGAAGTAGTTTGTCACTGCTTCTTCCCAGTCTGTCTTTGTCTGGAAGCTTATCTGAAACCTGTCCACCATGGGTGACCCTGCTGATATTAAAAATACCTGTGGCATAGCTTTCAGAATCACAATAACTCACAAGCCACCACAGTATGACAAACTAACAGATGAGTGGTGGTTCTTGGTTTGTTGGGAAGTATTAATTTGCTTTGAGGTTACACAGTATTCTATTAACTTTTTCCTTCAGTGAAAACAGTCTATTTTTACACTGCAATCTACCTGACCTCCTCATAACCAGAATCTCTGTTCCTATACTTTTGTCTTCTTTTACATTATAATTGTTTGGATCATGGACTGAGCTCCCAGACACTCTGAGTTTGTTCTTGTACTTTTGTCCTGTTCTGGACTTTTGCCTCAGTGGATTGAATTCCATGTGGTGCTGACATGCCTATCAATCTCTGGTTGTTGTCTATTCTTGTGAGTTCTCATTTCACAAAACTCCCTTTAGGATGACTTGAAGCACTGGTTTGGTATGACAAAGTACCTTAGTGTCTGTTTATCCTGAAATGTTTTTATTACATTATCACATTTGATTGTCAGCTTTGCTGGGTAGACAATTCTTGGTTGTCAGTTTTGTTTTGTTTTTTTCCTTTCATGTTTTTATTTATGCATCCCCATTGCCTTCTTATCTGAATTGTTTCTGCTGAAATATCATAACTTGTTCTCATTTGCTTGCCTTTGTGAGTAAAACTTTTCTTTTCCCTAACAGCTTTCAGGATTCTCTTCTTATATTTGGTTTTGGCAAGCTTGATTATATCTTGGTGATTTTTTTTTTGGGGTCTATCCTTCCTGGAGTTTGTCGAGTTTATTGAATGCTTATCTTTCTGTTTTTCAGAATGTTAGGGATATTTTCTTCTAGCAGATCTTCAACTATCTACTTTGTGGTCTTCAGTGATTCTTAATCTTCCAAATTCCAATAATTCTCAAGTTATTCTTCTTCATATCCCACATGAATCTTAGACGTTCTGCAGCTTTTTAAAACCAGTTTTACTGCTTTCCGTTCTATCTTAGCAGTAGTGAAACATTTGTCTTCCAACTTGCTGGTTTTGGCTTCCATCTCTTCAATTCTGATTGTTTGCCCTTTCAGTGTATTATTTTATTATTAATCATTTGGGCATCTTTTTGCAGGTTTTGAATTGATTCTAATGATATTAGTATCTTATTTGATTGTTCCTATAGCACTTTCCTGACTTCTTCCTTATTTGTTTCAACCACTCTGTGGAGCCTTTGGATGCACCTCAATATCATTCTCCTGAATTCCTTGTCATGCAGTTCTAAAGCCTGCCCTACATTTAAGGGGGAAGTCTAGGTCTACCTCCAGCTCACGTGTTTCATTTACTGTAACTTGTTTCTGGACATGTGCGGATATCTTCAAATTTCTCTTGGGCATCTTCAATAATTATATGTGTTTTCATTACTTGGATGAATGTATGTTGGTGTATTATTAAGCTTTCTGATTGCCTTCAGGTAGATGTGATCAGGACATGGGCTTCCCTTTTCACTTTTCTTATTATTCAACTCAGAGCAACTGTAGTAGGTCTTGACTGTCTATTTGGTGTACAGCAGCTGGTATTGCCTCTTGCCTGGATGGTGGGATTTTATAGTGTGTGATTATAGCTTGGCTATATGATCACAATTGCTGTTTCTTCTTGATTAACATAGGGAGAGAAAGAGCCCACCCCCAAGGTAAAATTGAAACAAAAAAAATAAAACCACA
Source organism: Chrysochloris asiatica (assembly GCF_000296735.1). NCBI lineage: Eukaryota > Metazoa > Chordata > Mammalia > Afrosoricida > Chrysochloridae > Chrysochloris > Chrysochloris asiatica. The sequence continues at coordinate 5,175,623 of NW_006408644.1, read as the reverse complement.
GCAGTGAAACCAAACAGATTCAATACTAAAGTCCATAATCATAAATATAAATGAATAAGTAACATAGGAAAATATGAGTATGACTGTATTGGAGCATTGTAATCATGTAGTAAAATTTGAAATCAAGGTGTGAGGGACCTCTAACTTTGATCTTCTTCTTAAGCAATGCTTTACTTATCCAGAGACTATTTCGTTTCCATATTGTGGTCTTTTTTCTGTTATTTTTTCCCCTATCTCTTTAAAGAATGTCATTGTGTTCTGGAATGAGATTGAGTTGTAGCTGTATATTGCTTTGGGTAACATAGACATTTTCACAGTGTTAAGTCTTCCTATCTAGTACTATTGTATAATCTTCCATTTTTGTAAGTCTCTTTTGGCTTCTTGTAGTAGTGGTTTGTACCTTTTTTTTTTTTTTTTTTTTTTATTTCTTTGGTTAAATTTATTCCTAAATATTTCATCATTTGGACAGCTATTGTAAATGGCATTGCTTTCGTAATTTCATTTTCAATGCTGCAAATTTTAGTCTATACTAAAAATGTATCTGACTTATTTTTGTATGTTGATCTTGTACCCTGCCACTTTGCTGACTCTTGCAATGAGTTCTCATAGATTTTTTTTTTAAACTGGGACTTTGGTGTTTTCTAGCCATAGGATCATATCATATGCAAGTAAAGAGAGTTTAGCTTCTTTTTTTGTCAATTTGGATACCTTTAATTTTCCTGTCTTGCCTTATAGCTCTGGCTAAGACTTCTAACACAGTATTGAATAGGAGTGGTGATAAAGGGCATACTTGTCTGGTTTCTATTCACAAAATGAATGCTTTCAGTTTCCCTTCACTGAGAGTGCGGTTAATTGTTGGTTTTGTATATATGCTCTTAATTATGTTGAGGAACTTCCCTTCAATTTTTTGTTGAGTGTTTTTATCAGGAATGGATGTTGGATTTTGCCAAATGCCTTTTCTGAATCAGTTGATATGATCATGTTGTTTTTTCCCATCTTATTATTTGTTTGGTGGATTATATTGATTATTTTCCTAATATTGAACCATCCTTGCATCCATGATATGAGTTCCACTTGGTCATGATGTTTTTTGATGTGCTGTTGAATACTGCTGACTAGGATTTTGTTGAGAATTTTTGCATCTATGTTCATGAAGGACACTGGTCTACAATTTTCTTTCTTTGTGTTGTCCTTCCCTGGTTTTGGTATGAGGGTTTTGCTTGCTTCAATGTATTAGGAAGTTTTCCATCTTTCTCTATATTCTGAATAATTTGTATAGAATTGATGGCAGCTCTTCCATGAATGTGTGTTTAAACTCACCAGAGAAGCCATCTCAACCTGAACTGTTTCTGTTTGGGATTTCTTTGAAGACCTAATCAATTTCTAATTTTGTTGTAGGTTGGTTCAAGTTTTCTGCTTCATTTTGTGTAAGTTTAGGTAAATTGTGTTTTTGCAAAAAATATATTCAAATCTTCCAAATTTGTTACAGTTCAAGACTTCATAGTATTCTGTTAATATTTATTTATTTCCATTGGTTCTCTGGTGACATCACCCATGTGTTTTTTTATGCATGCTATTTTTTTTTCCTCCCTCTTTTCTTTGTTATGTTTGCTAATGGTTTGTCAATTCGTTAATCCTTTAGAAGAACCAACTTCTTGTCTTATTGATTCTTTCTAGAATTTTTCTGTTTTTTATCTTGTTTATTTCTGCCATAATCTTTATTTATTTATTTATTTTCTTATGGTCACTGTAAATTTACATTGCTTGAATGTTTCTAATTATTGGAGATGTTGTGTTAATGTGTTGATTTGGGTTCTTTCTTCTTTTTGGATGTGTGCATTTATTGCCATAAATTATGCTCTCAGCACTACTTTCGCTGTGTTCCAAAGACTTTTGTATGTTTTGTTTGCATTCATATTTATTTCTCAGAATTTTGTAAATTCACCTTTCAGTTGTTCTACTGCCCAATAGTTTTTAAGGGGGTGGTGGTGTTATTCAGTTTCCATGTATTTGACACTATTTCCTTGATGTTTCTATTGTTGATTTCTAAGTTTATAGCATTGAGGTCTGAGAATATTCTTTGTAGTAATTTGATATTTGTCAATTTATGGAGGCTTGTTCTGTGGCCCAACACATGGTCTATTCTGGAAACTGTTCCATGTCCTCTGGTAAGGAATGTGCATTTTGATGTTGGATTGAATGCTGTAAACACATATATAAGGTCAAGTTGGTTGATTGTGTTATTTAGTTGCTCTGTTTCTTTGTTGGGTTTCTTTCTGGTTGTACTATCATTTTTAGAAAGTAATGTATTAAATCTGCCACTATTATTGTAGGTTTGCCTATTTCTTATTTCAATACTCTAAGGGTTTGCTTTATATATTTTGGGACTCTTTTGTTGGGAGTGTTAATATTTATGTTGTTTGTGTCATCTTTTTCAATATATCCTTTAGTCATGAGAACATGTCCTTCTGTATCTCTTATGCTAATTTTTGCCTTAAAATTTATTTTATCAGAGATTATTATTGCCACTCGAGCTCAACTTTAATTGGAATTACATTGGCATATATTTTACCATGATTTTACTTTTAATCTGCTTTTATTTTTCTGTGTAAGGGTTGTCTCTTGCAGACTAAATATTGAAGTTTTCTTATACATTCTGTCACTCTGTCTCTTAACTGGTACATTTAAATAGTTTGCATTCAGTGTAATTATTGATAGGTATGAATTAACTGCTGTCGTTATGCTTTTGTTATTGTTGTTCTTGTTTTTTTTGTGTGTGTGTGATGCTGCTGGTTTATTTGTTTTTCATCCTCTCCTATGCTGAGTTCATGTATTTTGTGATCTTTCTTGACAGTTTCTTCATAGTTTTAAAGTATCCATGTTTTTCTTGTATATTAAAGTTCTTAGTATGTTGTGAAGTGTTAATTTTCTTTATGTTACCCTATATTCTATTAACTTTTTCCTTTATTTAAAACAGTCAATTTTACCTACAGTCTACTTGACCTTTTCGTCATCTGGATCTCTGTTTCTATATTTTTCATTTATTTCACATTATAATGGTTTTGATCATAGAATGACTTCCAGATCCTCTGAATTCATCTTGTAGTTTTTTTTTTGTTTTTTTTTTGTTTTGTTTTGTAGTCTTCCATCTGTTGACTGAGATCCAAATAGTACTGCTATGTATGCCAATCTCTGGCTGTTGTCTGTTCTTGTTTGTTCTTATTGCGAAGAACTCCATTTAGGATGCCATGAAATGCTGGATTGATCTTGAAAAAATCCTTAGTTTCTTTTTATCTTGGAAAGTTTTAATTGAACTGTCATATTTGATTGACTCTTTTTCCGGGTACATGATTCTTGGTTGGCTTTTTTTTTTTTTCAGTGTTTCATATATATCTCCTCATTTCCTTCTTGGTTGCATGGCTTTTTCTAAGACACCAGAGCTTAATCTCATTTGCTTGCCTTTATAAGTAACACTTCTTAACACTTCTTTTTTCTCTAGATGCTCATAGGATTCTTTCTTTGTCTGATTTTTGAGAGCTTGATTATGATATTTCTTACTGAGTTTCTTTTGGGGTCTATCCTTCCTGTGGTTCATTCAGTTTCTTGAATGCTTATCTTCTTGTCTTTCAGGATATTAGGAAATTTTTCTTCCAGCAGCTCTCCAAATATCTTCTCTGTGGGCTTCTGTGATCCTTACTGTTCCTGAAAGCCAATTACTCTCAGTTATTCTCCTTCATATTGTTCCACATAAATCTTAGGCTTTTTTTCAGATTTTTTAAATCATTTTTTCTGCTTACTCTTTTATCTTAGCAGTATGGAGAGATTTGTCTTTAAACTCACTGATTCTGGTTTCTATCTCTTCAATGCGACTTCTTCACCCTTTCAATGTATTATCCATTTCTGAAATCTTATTGTTCATCATTTGGACCTCTTTTTGCAGGGTTTTTATTTTTTCCAATGCTATTTCTAATTTGATTATTTCTGTAGCACTTTCCTGACTTCTTCCTAATCTTTGTCAACCTCTCTGTGCAGCATTTGGATGCACCTCAATACCATTCCCCTGAATTCTTTATCAGGCATTCCAGAGTCTGCCCTCCTTCCAATGGGAAGTGTAGGTTGACCTCCAGATAACTTTTTCAGCTACTCTATCATGTCTCTGGACATGAACTGAGATCTTCTGTTGCTTTTGGGGCATTTTCAATAGTTAGATGTATTTTCAATAAATAGATGAATATATGCTGGTGTTATGGTGTTGGAGGAGAATAATGAAAGTACCATGGGCTGCCAAAAGAACCAATATATCCGTTTTGGAAGAAGTGCAACCAGAGTGTTCTTTGGAGGCCAAGATGACTAACATTCGTCTTTCATATTTCGGACATATTGTCAGAAGGGACCAATCGGTGGAGAAGGATATCATGTTTGGCAGCATCAATGGGCTCAAGCATGGCAACAGTATTGAGGTTGGCTCAGGATCAGGCAGTGTTTCATTCTGCTGTGCATAGGGTCAATATGAGTCAGTACCAACTCGATATCACCTAATAATAACAACAATATGCTGGTGTATTGTTAAGCTTTCTGATTGCCTCCTGGTAGATATTATAAGGAGATGGGATTCCCTTTTCACTTTTCTTATTACTCAACTCAGAGTAATTTTAACAAGTATTACTTATTTATCTGGTGTATAGCAGCTGGTCTTGCCCATAAGGTGGGATTTTATAGGGTGTGATTGTAGCTTCATTACATGACTGCAATTGTTGTCTTTACTTGAATAACATAGGGAAAGAAAGTAACCCCCTCTCAAGATAAGGGGGGCCGAAACAGTACAAAACAAAACACAAAAATAAGAAGAAAAAAGAGACAAGATTGAACACTGAAGTCTATTATCACCAAAACAAAACAAAACAAACAAACAAACAAAAAAAAAACAAAATGCCTGTAGCAAAATATGAGTGGGATTTTAATGCCCTTTTTTTTTTGGATTCTTGCCTTCAAGGCCACCTAAGAAATTTCAAGATTTTACTATTGCTCCTTATGTTTTAACTCAAGATTTAATTTTTGGCCTCTTTCCTTTTTGGTCTGTCTCTCCATTCCTCAAGCCCATTCAGGTGTTTCTCCTAGTGAGATACAGTCCAGGGCTAGCCAGAGCAGTTTTTGAAAACTCTGCCATTTTAAGCAGTTACTGTTGACTCCTCCCCCTTCTTTGATTCTGCACCCAATGATCTTTGCTGAGTAGATCCATGTGCATGCATAGTATAATCCTCCAGGGTTGTAGAATTTGTCCACTTGCTTAGACACCCCAGAGACTGAGAGAGACAAATTAACAGGATAATCATGTTTATACATTTATCTCCAAAGATCAGCCATACCTCTGCAATGGGAGTGTTTCTTTGATCCTGCATCCATTCCATCATGCCCAAGATGGCTACTCTGGGACCTCCTGGCAGCTGAAGATCAGGAAAAAACACCTTTCTTCTCCTACAAATCCCACTAGCAGTAATCCTTTGGTCCATCTAAATATTCCTTTATATGTAGTTAAGAGTTCCAGGACCATCCCATGAACCTTTTTCCTCCAATATTCTGTGTTATTTGTGTTGGAGGTCTGCATGATGCCTCTCCCTAATCTGCCATTAAGCCCTGCCTTCCTTTCTGAAATACTTTTTGTGACTCTTGAAATCTAGTGATCAAAACAGATACTACTATTAGTTCATTCTCAAAGGAGATATAAGACAGTTACCATTATTTCATATGGGAGCAATGCCTTTTATTTGATGTCAACATAATTATCAGTATAGCAATCTTTCCACTCCTTATAAACTATATCACTTGTATTCCTTACAGACACAGCAAAGTTATGGAGAATAATAGATGCACTCAGATGAAGTTGATGACTTTATGAGAATGTAATTTAGAAAATTATTTACTCTAAGAATCAACATGTACTCAGAGCTGATGTATGACTTTGAGCTCTTATAGTATTAATAAGCTTCCTAAAGGGAATAACAGTAAATATATATATATATATATATATATATATAGAATTGTTTTACACAAATTTTATTGTAAGACATCATTCATACATAATATTCAGTGCAATATTTTGGGGTTCATTCCAGATATTTCTATACTTAGCTTTATGTACACACTAATTAATACCTTGTGTGATGTGGTAGGATAAGCAATTGACCAAAAGGTCAGTTTGAACTATTAGGTTAGCAGTTCAAACTCACCAGCCACTTCTTGGCAACCTTATAGAGAGGGTTGCTATGACTTAGAACTGACTTAACAGCACTTAACAACAATAACAATGCATTTATACAATTTTTTTTTATTGTATATATTCAGAAAATGACCTACTTCAAGATGGTGTTGTTGTTGGTGTGCCATCAAGTCACGTTTGACTCAAAACAAACCTGCATAGGGTTTCTGAGGCTATAAATCTTTACAGGAGCAGAAAGAGTCATCTTTATCCCATGGATTGATTGGTAGATTCAAACTGGTGACCTTGCAGTTAACAGCCCAGCTCATAGTTCACTGTGCTACCAGGGCTCATTTACTTGAAGATAGGCATGTCTCCTCTGCAATCAGCCATGAGTCTTGTCCTAATAAATATAAAGAACAATTTAAAACTATTAGCATAGTATGATCAAACTTCAGATAAACAGGTCGAATAAAGAATAAAAATCATCTGCTGTTCTTGGCTTCTCAAATCATGTTAAAAAAAAAAGTTCTTAAATCAGAATTATATGAAGTATATTAGGATGTGTTTCATTGCTTAGTTTTACCATTCCTGATAATCTCAATTTTATATCATTATAGGCACATTGACATAAATTAATATTAATGTTGGCATTTGATGGCCCTTAGTAATTTTCTCTATTTCAACAGGATTGTCTGAGAATTAGCTAGATTCAGCACAGGGGTAGTGGTTTGAATCTCACCTTTGCAATTGCTGGCTCTAGTATCCTGGGAAATAAATATAATATCTTTGAGACTACCTATCTCATAGAGCTGTTGTGATGATTAATATGGAGCCATATAAGGGACCTAGAATGATACAATGATATGTAGTATAAAATGGTTACTCATTAATTGGTAGCTGTTATTATTATGAATCTTGGTAGCACAGTGGGTCAATCATTCAGATAGGAACTGAAAGGTTGGTGGATTGAATTTACCAATAAGGTTGAATTTACTCAATAGCAGTGGGTTTGTTGTTATTACACCTTCAAACCAATCATAGAAAAATATTCAGTATTTATTCTATTACATGAAAAAGTAAAGGAGACACCTTTTTTTGGTGAAGAAATAGGTAATGTTAAAATGTTCCGTATACAAAGATGGTCAATATCGTCACAAATGGGCATACTATGGAATGGGTACTATATCTTCTATTGAGGATAGATACATGTTTCTTGGGTCCAGTAACAGAAAGCAATAAGACACAGAAACCCAGAGAAGATTTTTCAAATATCTTTTAAAAGTAGCATTCTCCAGAAGGACTTTGAGGTATTCTGATTAGAATTTACTATCATCAGCAGACATCTGGCTCACATAAACTTTGGCATCCTGTGAAAAGAACAGTTAAAATTTCCAGGAGCAATGCTGTATAAACTAAATGAGATTTATAGGACTGTGTGACTATAGGTTATGCACAATGACTCAATCATGTTTCCCCCTCCTTATTATTAATTTCAAACTCTTGAAGCATTTTGTTTTACAGGTCTTAAAGTTGTGGATCAGAAATAAAAATAAAGGAAAACTGAAGCAAACCCCCTACCAATCCATTAAAACTGCTGCAAACAGCAGTTATGGCTAATAATCCATAATAGAACTATACCTATCAGCCATAAAACTGTCATCCTTTAAAGGTTATTATTAGAGTACAAATGTGGTTGATTGTTCACAGTACTGTGTCAAGGTGCTGTTGGAGCTGGAGTATTTGGGAAGCATATACAAATGGACTTCCTATTTACACTGAGGTGGTAAAGATGTTGGCAGGAATTAGAGAGAAGCTGAGGCTGTAGCAAAAACAACAACAAAAACAAGAAAAAAAAAATCTATCCTGTGTGTGTGGGAGACAGGTAGAGAGGGAGAATTTTTTAATGAAAAATTTCAAAAGATGAGCCAGTGATCATGTAGGAGATGTCCCTGGACTAGGACATTGTATTATTAACTACTTCATTTCCCATTATATTCTTAGAACCAAGAACAATGTTTAGCTTATTACACAGTCTGGTAAAGCATGTTGAGCTGAATTTTGTAAAAATCTTCACTGTTTGCTTATGTTCAGGGTGTCTGGCAGAAGAATGGATAGTATAATTCTTCTTGCTAACATCTTTGGAACAATAATTTCCTTATAGTCCCTTGTTGTTGTTGTTATGTGCCATGGAGTTGGTTCCGACTCATAGCGACCCTGTACAGGGTTTCCGAGGCCGTAAATCTTTACGGGAGCAGAAAGCCTCATCTTTCTACCGTGGAACAGCTGGTAGTTTCGAACTGCTGACCTTAGGGTTCTCAGCCCGATTTGTAACCACTACGCTACCAGAGCTCCTTTCCTATGGGAAGATGCAAAAGCACAGCAGTTTCCCCTGCCCTGTGCTCAGCCAGCTTCTTACAGGTCTTAAAATTTTCAACTCTTGAATATCAGCAAAGAAAAAGAAGCTAAAAGCTCCAATGTGAGCTCTTCTATCCACATTTTGTAGATGAAATATTTAGTGTTTTAAATTAAACATGCCTAAAAAACTTATTCCAGAGAGGCTTTTGCAACCATCCTGCTTACAGAGCTCTAACCTTGAAACTAAATCTGCATATGAATCAGGGGCAGGATTCAGCCTGTTGGAGTTTTCTAAGCCTAAATTCAAAATCTCAACATGGGGAAACAGTAGGGCCTAGGGTACAGAGCAGGGATGGAGAGCATCAGGGAGATGACATTTTGAGGTCAAGTACAAAAGCTGTTTACTATTTTGGGGGTGTTGAAGGGAGATAAATTATTGATCCTTCTCAACTCCTTGGTATTTTTATATTTAAATCTGGGCATTTGAAATGAAAGGAAAAAGAATAAAATAGAGCCTGTTGAAAAAACTTTTGAAAACTTAACGTGTATCCTGTCCAGTTTAAAGAAATTCATAGTATCATGCAGCTGGTTAATTTATAATTTTAGTGTAGCATTCTTTTCTGAAGTCTCCCTGCTATTACAGTGGTTTAAGAGCTCATCAAAAGTTCAGCGATTCGAGCACACCAGTCACTCCAAAGGAAAACAATGTGATGGTCTACTTCCATGGACATTATAGCCTTGGAAACCCTATGGAGTGGAATTGGCTTAATGGTAAACAGTTTTTTGAGTGTGTTGTTCTCTTCTGGGTGCCACATTATCTAGTGTAGTTACCAAGCAAGATGTATTCAGAGGAGGAGGAACAGGGTGAGGGTAAGTCTGAAACTCAGACATGAGAGAAACTATCAGTCATTGCAAGAAATCATCCACAATTTTAAAATTCCCAAATAACTTCCTACTACATTCAGGTAAATACCAAACTCTCACTATTGCCTAAGCTGTCTTAAAGGTGAGGAAGACGGAAACAAGAATACACATTTTATTTACAGAAAGGCATTCTCCACTGGCTTACCACCTTCCTCACTCCTTGCCACATACCTATCCATTTTATCACATAGCTGAGAATCAAATGAAATAATAAAATATAAACCTATCTTCCAGGGTCAAGCTCCTTTCTACTCCAGCTTCAGTAATTATCATTTTCCTACTTACTCTCTCATTCTTCAATCACAGTAGCCTTATTTCTGTATTTTGTGTACCAAGTTTCCTCTTGCCTAAGGAACAAACTTCAGAATCTGATATTTAACATAGTTGTTTTTCGAGAGGTCAGCTAGCTGCCTTTATGATTTACATGATGCATAAATGCAAAGAAAATCACATGTAGAAACATCATTGCAACAATAATTTCTTTTAGAAAGATCAGCACAAGGCTGGTCCCGATGATGTGGGGGTTAAAGACATGCCAAGTGTCCAACTTTCTTGAAGTGCTACAGTGGTTCCTTCTCATAGCTTCCTTGTAAAGGATTTCTGAATCCTTGTATGGCACTGTATGATAAGCACTGGACTACAAGGCCAGTTTGAACTGCAAAAACAGGGATTCAAATCCACTAGCTACACTCCGAAACCCCATATGTGTCAGAAGCTATTTGATGGCACTTAACAACTAATCTATACAGGAGCATAAAGTCTCATCTTTCTCTTGCTGTGCCACAGGTAGATTTGAATTATTTTTCTTGTGGATAGCAGGCCAATGTATAAACCATTACGGTATCAGGGCTCCTTTGAAGTGCTATGGTGGTGGTGGTGGTTGTGTGTCACTGAGTTGGTCCTGATTCATGGCAACCCTATATGGGGTTTGTGAGGCTGTAAATATTTACAGGAGCAGAAAGTCTCATCTTTCTTCTGTGCAGTGACTGATAGATTTGAACTGCTAACCTTGCAGTTATCAGCCCAGCTACCCTACCAGGGATCCTCTGAAATGCTATTGTTGTTGTTGATGCTGCTGTTGTTAGATGCCATCCTGTCAGTACTGACTCATAGCAAAACTATGTATAATGGAATGAAACAGTGCTGGATGCTGTGCCAACCTTACAATTGTTGTTACGTGTGAGCCCATTGCTGCTGCTACTGTGCCAATCAATCTTGTTGGGGGTTTTCCTCTTTTTCTCTGAACTCAAATGCATCAATTATTCTATGGTCTTCCTTATTCTCTGTCCAAATTTCACATGCATATAAGGTTACTGAAAATACCAGGGCTTGGGTCAAGTGCACTTAGTCCTCAAACTGATATCTTTGCTCATGAACACTTTAAAGAGATACTGTACTGCAGATTTGCCTGATGCAAAATGTCATTTAATTTCTTGACTGCTGTTTGTTTCCATGGGTCTTGATGGTTGATCCCAGCAAAATGAAGTATTTTACAACATCAATTTTTTATCCATTTACTTGGCTGTTGTTTATTGATACAGTGGTGAAGATTTTTGTCCTCTTTACACTGAGGTTCAACCCATACCAAAGGCTGTGGTCTTTGATTTTCATCAGTAAGTATTTTAAGTAATCTTCACTTTCAAAAGTAAGGCTGTATCATCAACATATCTCAGGTTGTTAATGAGTCTTCCTCCAATCTTCATACCATGTTTTTCTTTATATAATACAGTTTATCAAATTATGTTTTTAGCATACAGATTGAATAAGTATGGTGCACACCTTGCTAATTTTAAGCCATTCATTGTTCTTTTTGAACAACTGCCTCTTGGTCTGTGTACAAATTCCTCATGAGCACAATTAAGTGTTCCGGAATACTCATTCTCTGCAGTGCTGTCCATAGCTTGTCATGATCCACACAATTGAAAGCCTTTGCATAGTCAATAAAGCAATAGTAAACATCTTTCTGGTATTCTCTTGTTTCAGCCAAAATACATCTGACACCAGCAATGATATGCCACGTTCCATGTCCTTGTCTGAATCTGGCTATTTTCTGTCAATGCATGTTTACAGATATGTTTGGATTATCATTAGCAATATTTTACTTCTATGAGATATTAATGATATTGTCCGATCACTTTCGCATTCTGCTGGATCACCTTTCTTTGGAATGGGTACATACATGGACCTCTTCCAGTCAGCTGGCCAGGTAGTTAGTTGTCTTCCAAGTTTCCTGGCAAAGATTAGTGAGTGCCTTAATGCTTCATCAGTCTTTTGAATGCTTTCAATTGGTATTTCATCAATTCTCAGAGTCTTGTTCTTTGCCAATACTTTCAGTGCACCTTGGGCTTCTTCCTTAAGTATCACTGAAGCTTGATTATATGCTACTTCTTCAAATGGTTCAACATCGACCATTTCTTCTTAGTAGAATGACTTTGTCTATTCTTTCCATATTCTATTGATGCTTTCAGCATCATTCAATATATTGGTCGTAGAATCTGTCAATATTTAAATTTTTTCTTCAGTTCCCTATGCTTGAGAAATACTGAGTGTGTTCTTCGCTTGTGGTTTTCTAATTCCAGATCTTTGAACATTTAATTATAACAAAGTTTGACTTTGTCTTCTCGAGATACATTTTGAAATTTTCTATTTAGCTCTTTCACCTCCTCATTTCTTCCATTTGCTTAAGCATCTCTGTGCAACACAGCAAGTTTCAGAGTCTCTTCTGACATCCATTTTGGTGTTTTCTGTCTTTCCTGTATTACAAATGAACTTTTGCTTTTTTTCTGCATGATGTTCTTGATGTCATCTTTGGGTCTTCAGTCTTTAGTGTCTAATGTATCAAATATTTTCTTCAGATGAACTCTAAATTCAGATGGGATATGTTCAAGATATCATTTAGGCTCTTTTGGACTCGTTTTAATTTTCTTAAGCTTCAACCTGACCTTGCATGTAAGCTATTGATGCCAGTCTACCCTTGGCCTTAGTTTGACTGATGATACAGAACTTTCCAATTGTCTCTTTCCACAAATGTAGTCATTTTGATTTATGTGTATTCCATTTGGTGAGGTCCGTGTGTATAGTCATCTTTCATGTTGTTCAAAAAAGGTATTTTTCAATGAAGAAGCCATTGGTCTTGCAGAATTATATCATGTGATCTCCAGCATCATTTCTATCACCAAGGCCATATTTTCCAACTCCAGATGCTTTATCATTGTTTTCAACCTTTGTATTCCAAATACCAGTAATTATCAGTACATCTTGATTAATGTTTCAGCAATTTCAGATTGAAGAAGTTGATAAAATTCTTCAATATTGTTGTCACTAGCTTTAACGGTTGGTGCATGAATTTGGATATTAGTGCTGGTTTTCCTTGAAGGCACATAGATATTATCATATCACACACAGCACTGTGCTTCAAGGAAGATCTTGATATGTTCTTTTCATGATGATTGTTAGGGCATTCCTCTTCAATTTGTCATTCTGAGCATGCTAAATTATACAATTATCAGATTCAAAATAGCCAATACCACTCAATTTAAGCTAATGAATGCCTCAGATATTGATCATGTGCCTCATTTAATTTTCCATAATTTCCAATTTTCCCAGATTCATACTTTGTAAATTCCATGTCCCAATTATTAATGGATTTTTACAGCCATTTCTCCATTTTGAGTTGTGACTAATCAGCAATTAAAAGTCCCGAAGGCTTTACTCGATTTATATCATCACAGTCACCACTACTTTAATGAGACAGCTCTTCCACATTCGTATTTTGTTTCTAAAGTTTTTATTGTAAATTATTTGATAGTTTACATAGGAAAATATTAGATTTACATTTATCCTATTGTATATCATTTCATTGCCTTGGTTACCATACCCTCCATTCATTATCAAACAACCAAAGGGTATACCCCGCAAGCCTGCCACTTGATCTTCAGCACATAGCCCCTCTCCCTCTCTGAGTCTACAGTTCCCAGCTGCTCCATCTCTCTATGTCATAGTCTCTGCTTCCATCTCTGATTTCACTGTTTCTCTGGGTAAGGTACCCCTCCCCTCACGGTCCCAGGGACCTCTGCTCCTGGACAGCAAAGTTAACAACTCCTCTCCTTTTGCTACAATGTTTCCAACACTGACAGTCAGTCCTGAGAGCAATTATTCACTATTGTACAACAAGAGTCCTATCCCCATCTCCTTTCATTAGCCCCACCCAGACAGATTGGATACTACTCAGTGAACATTCTACCTTCCTCTGTACTCTCTGTATCTAGGCTCCATCTTGAAAGCTTGTAATCCAGTCACTTCTTGCCTTTATAGCCCCCCCACCCATTTTAGGTAGGCAATACCCAAGTCACCCATCCCTGCCTACTCTGTGTATGGAGGTGGGGGGGAATGATCCTTGCCATAAAAATTTGTTCCCTCTTTAGAGCTACTGCATCCATAAGTGTAGGTCAACTTTATCAAATTGTATCAGATTATACTTTTTTCCTTCTTCTTTCTTCTTCTAGTCAACTTCTGATCATCCAGCCATTGAAGCCATACCAAGTAGGTTATCTGCAAGTGTAGGTGTTCTTGTAGATATCCCATCACCTTTTATCAGTTGGATGCTTCACTCTCCACTCTAGTTCTCTGTGGCTGTGTCACTGTCTCTGGGCTGAAGAGTCCCCAGGTCTTGCCATACTGTTGGACAACCAGGTCTCAATCCGGTTTCACAGGAGTCTATTGAACGTGGTCAGACTTAGCTCACAACTTCGTTGCTTAACTTCCCCTCATCGGTGACCACTATGGTCACCAGTCAGACCACATGCCTGCATGTGTGTTACGCTTGAGTCTTAGTCTTAGAAGTTTAGTTTGCTCTGAGGGGACCTGACCACTTAACTAGATTTCTCCTGGGCAAGCAACATGCTTGTTCTTGTAGTAGTCAGTTGGAGTGCTATTGCTATTGCTGTTTTTTTGTTTTGTTTTGTTTTGCTTTGTCTTTCTTTCAAAAGTATCTTCTGTTCTTCTAGTCACTCCAGGTTGGTCTGCTTGTACTTTCAAGTGGAGATTTCCCACCTCTGAAAATTCTGGATGGGGTTCAGCATTCCATGTATGGTCTCATGCAATGCACAGGCTCGCAGGAAGCCTCCTTCACTGGGCACATTCTAGCCCAATTTAGGTATTCCAATCAGTTATAGGCAGAAGATGGACTTACAAGCTTTCTATGGTAATATTTCTGGCTATTCCTTTCTCTCCCCCTCCAGTGTCTATTTTATAATGGTATGCCAGGGAAACCAAGATTCAAAAGACAGTCAAGCATCTTAACATTATTTTCCCCCTTTTGCTCATTCCAACCATGTCTCAATCCCTGTATCCCAGAGCCCTGTTGTTCCAAGGTTGCACATACATCATTATTTACCTCTATCTCACTTAGACCATGCAAACCTGTCTAATTGTTTTCCCATCTGCCTTTTTCTTCCATCCCCCCCCCTTCTGGTCTATTGCCCCCTCCCAAAAACCCAAACTATCCTGTGTCTCGTCCCTATCCTGTGCTACACCTTCTCCTCCTTTCCCTCACCCTACACCCAACATCTTGATAACCAACAAAGAAGACCCCTCCTTTTAGTATGGGTTCTTTTTCTTAGTCTTTTACAATAGTGGTTCTCCTCAAATTACATCCATGTCATGTGGTGACTTACAACTTCCTTGATGTTCTTCAAGGGAGCATAACATTCCATTGTTTGTATATACCACAATTTGTTTATTCGTTCTTCAGTTGATGGGCACTTAGGCTGTCTCCATCTTTTTGCTATTGTAAATAGTGCTGTTATGAAAATTGGTGTGCATATATCTACTCATGTTATGACTCGTATTTCTTGTGGATAAATACCAAGTAGAGGAATTGCTAGATCTTAAGGTATTTCTATTTCCAACATTTTGAATAAGCACTATATTCCTTTGCAGAGTGCTTCGACCATTTTTCAATCCCACCAGAAATGCAGGAGCATCCCAGTGTCTCCATATCCTCGCTTGCATTTATTGTCCTCTACTTTTAAAATCTTTGCAGTTATTGTTGGTGTGAAATGAGCTCTCATTGTTGTTTTGATTTGCATCTCTATAAAGGCAGGTGATTGTGAACTTTTCTTCATATGTTTGTTAGCTGCCTAGATCTCCTCCTTGATAAAGTTCATGTCCTGTGCCCATTTTTAAATTGGGTTATTTGTCTTTTTCTTGTAGAGGTGTTGTAGTTTCCTATATATTTTAGAAATGAGTTCCTTGTCTGATATGTCGTTGCAAAATATTTTTTTCCCATTTTGTTGATTCCCTTTTGACTCTTTTGGTGAAATCTTTTGATGCACAATGTTTTAATTTTTAGTATGTTCCAATCATTTACTTTATCTACTTTTGTTTGTGTAGTTCTCAAAATGTTTGGCAAGCTGTGTATTCCCTGAATTAGAGCCCTCACATTTGTCCCTATTTTTTCATTGATGGCCTTCATAATTCTGAGATTCACATTTAGGTCTTTAATCCATGCTAAATTGGTTTTTGCATAAGGCATGAGGTAAAATTCTTGTTTCCATCTTTTGCATATGACGTTCCAGTTCTGCCAGCACCACCTGTTGAAGAGTCTCTCAACCCCGCATGTGATATATTTAGGCAGTTTGTCGAAAATTAGTTGACTGCGTGTTGTTGTTGTTGTCAAGTGCTGTCAAGTCAATTCTGACCAATAGCGACCTTAATAGGGTTTCCGAGGAGAAGCTGATGAGCTTGAATTGCCTACCTTGCAGTTCAAACAACTTTGCAGTCTGACGCATTAACCCACAGGATGTATGTGGATGGGTTAATTTCTGGATTCTCGATTCTGTACCTTTGATCACGAATCTTTCAATGTACCTATGCCAAGCTGTTTTGACCACTCTTACTGTGTAATAAATTTTGAAATCAGGTAGTGATAATTTTCCAAACTTATTCTTCTTTGTAAGCAGTGTTTTGCTTATCCTGGGTTTTTTTCCTTTCCATACAAGGTTTCAATAATGTTTTTCCATCTCTTTGAAGAATGCTGTTGTAATCTGAATTAGAATTACATTATATGTGTAAATTACTTTGGGCAGTATTGACATTTTCAGAATGTTAAGTCTTCCTAACCAGGAGCATGGTACATTTTTCCATTTTTTTTGGTATCTTTTTGTTTCTTGTAGTAATGTTTTGTAGTTTTCTTTGTATAGGTCCTTTGTTTCTCTGGTTACATTTAGTCCTAGGTATTTCATCCTATGGACAGCTATTATAAATGGTATTTCTTTCCTATCGTCATTTTCAACGCTGTCATTTTTGGTGTAGAGGAATCCAACTGATTTTTGTATATTGATCTTATACCCTGCCACTTTGCTCAATCAATGAGGCCTAGTAGGTTTTTTTTTTTACTAAGTATTTGGGTTTTTATATGTATAGAATCATATCATCTGCAAATGGAGAGAATTTTACTTCCTCTTTGCCAATTTGGATGACTTTAATTTCCATTTCTTGCCATATAGCTCTTACAAAAACTACCAGCACAATATTGAAGAGGAGTGTTCACAAAGGGCATTCTTGTCTGGTTCCTTTTCACAGAAGGAAGTCTTTCAGTTCTTCTCTATTGAGAGTATAGTAGGCTGTTGGTTTTGTATATATGCTCATAATTTTGTTGAGGAATTTTTCTTCAATTCCTACTTTTTTGAAAGTTTCAATCAGCAATGGACTGTGGATTTTGTCAAATGCCTTTGCTGCATCAATTGATATGATCATGTGGTTTTCTTTTTTCTTATGTATATGGTGGATTAGGTTGATTGTTTTTCTAATATTTAGCCATCCTTGCATTCCAGATAGGAATCCCACTTGATCATGATATATTACTTTTCATGTGGTGCTGCATGCTGCTGGTTAGGATTTTGTTGAGAACTTTTGCACCTATTTTCATCAGGGATATTTGTTTATAGTTTTCTTTCTTAGTGACGTCATTCCCTGGTTTTGATAAAAGGATTATGATTGCTTCAACAAATGTATTAGGAAGTTTTCCATCCTCCTGTATATTCTGCAATAATTTGAGTAGAATTGGTGACAGCTCTTCCTGTGCTAAGTTCATGGTTTTTGTGTTCTTTCTTGTCAGTTTCCTCATTGTTGTTGTCAGGTGCCATTGAGTCGGAACCGACTCATA
>NW_006408644.1:5153238-5154403 GCF_000296735.1 Chrysochloris asiatica | reverse complement strand
ATTGGTGACAGCTCTTCCCTGATTGTTTCGTAGAATTCACTTGTGAAGCCATGTGAGCCTGGACATTTTATCGTTGAGAGTCTTTTGATGGTCTGGTCAATTTCTTCTTTTGTTATGAGTCTGTTCAGGTTTTCTATTTCACTGTATGTAAGTTTAGGTAGATCGTTTTTTATCATTTCACTAAGTTTACAAATTTGTTGGAGTACAGCTCTTCATAGTGTTCTGTTATTATCCTTTTGATTTCTTTTGGTTCCATTGTAGTGTCATCCATGTGATTTCTAATGCGTGTTATTTGTTTCTTTTCTCTCTTTTCTTTTGTTAGGTTTGCCAATGGTCTGTCGATTTTGTTAATTCTTTCAAAGAACCAGCTTCTTGTCTTATTATTTGTTTCTATAGTTTTTCTGTTTTCTATCTCATTTATTTCTGCTCTGATCTTTATTATTTCTTTTCTTTTGGTGACTGTGGGTTCCCTCTGTTGGTCTGTTCTAATTGTTATAGATGTTGTGTTAATGTGTTAATTTTAGTTCTTTCTTCTTTTTGGACGCATGTGTTTATTGCAATAAATTGGCCTCTCAGCACAGCTTTCACTCTGTCCCAAAGATTTTGGTATATTGTGTTTTTGTTCTCATTGATTTCGAGAAATTTTGCAAATTCACTTTTGATTTCTTCTACTACCCAGTTGCTTTTCAGCAGGGTGTTGTTCATTTTCCATGTATTTGTCTTGTATTCTTTGGTTTTTCTTTTGTTGATTTCTAATTTGATAGCATTCTGGTCTGAGAAGATGCTTTGTAGTATTTTGATATTTGTAAATTTATGGAGACTTGGTTTGTGGCCTATAACATGGTCTATTCTGGAGAATGTTCCATGTGCATTTGAAAAGAATGTGTATTGTGTAGTTGTTGGGTTGAATGCTCTGTACACATCTATAATGTCCAGTTGGTTGATTGTGTTGTTTAGTTCTTCTGTCTCTTTGTCAAGTTTCTTTCTGGTTGTTCTATCCATTTTTGAAAGTTGTGTATTAAAGTCACCCACTGTTATTGTGGATTCATCTATTTCTTTCTTCAAATCTAGTAGAGTTTGTTTTAGATATTTTGGTGCTCTTTCATTGGGAGCATAGATATTTAATATGGTTATTTCATTTTGTTCAATTGTCCCTTTAATCATG
>NW_006408644.1:5146184-5153138 GCF_000296735.1 Chrysochloris asiatica | reverse complement strand
CCAAGGCTAGCATATATCAACCTTTATTTCTGTCCCCTTTAGCCCTTTCGAACATGCCCAATTGTTCTCTCTTCTGCCCCGTTTCTCCACATCCCTCTCCCTCCCTGTATATTGCCCCCCTCCCTAGCACCCAAGCTCTCCTGTGTCCAATCCCCACCCTGCGCTCCACCCTCCCGCCTTCCCCCCACTCATCACCAACTTCCCAACAACGAACAAAGATTTTCCCCTACCCCCTTTCAGTATAATTTCTTTTTCTTAGTCTTTGAGAGTAGTGGTCCTATGCAGTATTTCTCTTTTATGACTGACTAATTTCACGCAGCATAATGTCCTCAAGGTTCATCCATGTTATGCGGTGGCTTACTGCTTCCTTGTTATTCTTCAATGTAGCATAATATTCCCTTGTGTGTATGTACCACAATTTGTTTATCCATTCTTCAGTTGATGGACACTTTGGCTGGCTTCATCATTTTGCTATTGTAAATAGTGCTGCTATAAACATTGGTGTACATATATCTTCTGCAGCTGTAAACATTGGTGTGCTTATATCTTATCTTGTTGTGGCTCGTTTTTCTTGTGGGTAAATACTGAGTAGAGGGATTGCTGGATCATAAGGTATTTCTATTTTCAACCTTCTGAGGAAACGCCTTATTGTTTCCAGAGAGGTTGGACCATTTTGCAATCCCACCAGCAATGCAAGAGTGTCCCAGTCTCTCCACATCCCCGCCAGCATTTATTGTCTCCTCCATTTTTCATCTTTGCTGTTATGGTTGGTGTGAGATGATATTTCATTGTTGTTTTGATTTGTATCTCTCTAATGGCTAGTGATCGTGAGCATTTCTTCTTATGTTTGTTGGCTGCCCTGATCTCTTCCTTAGTGAAGTGTCTGTTCATATCCTGTGCCCACTTTTTAATTGGGTCATTTGTCTTTTTCTTGTAGAGGTGTTGCAGTTTCCTGTATATTCTGGAAATGAGTCCCTCGTCTGATACGTCATTGCAAAAGATTTTTTCCCATTCTGTGTGTTCCCTTTTTACTCTTCTGGTGACGTCTTTGTTGTATGTAAGTTTTTAATTTTTAGTATGTCCCTCTCATCTATTGTATCTATTTTTGTTTGTGTGGTTTTCAAAATGTTTTGTAGTCCATGTATTCCCATCATTAGTGCCTTCACATTTGTCCTGACTTTTTCATTGATAACCTTCATAATTCTGGGATTCACATTTAGGTCCTTAATCCATGTTGAGTTGGTTTTTGTATAAGGCGTGAGGTGAAGGTCTTGTTTCAGACTTTTGCATATCATTTTCCAGTTTTTCCAGCACCATCTGTTGAAGAGACTATCCCCTCCCCATGGGACATATTTTGGTGTTTTGTCGAAGATCAATTGGCTGTATGTAGATGTGTTAATTTCTGGATTCTCGATTCTGTTCCATGGATCTATGTGCCTTTCATTTTACCAGTACCAAGCTGTTTTGAGCACTGTGTTGGGGACCAAAAGACTTATAGGTCTCATAAAACTTTAAGTCTGGGTCTAACCAGACAAAGTCTGCTTATCAACACAGCAGGGAAGGTAGCTTTCCCAAGGTCGCCTGATTCACAGTAAAGGACAGACTTGTAACTATGCAAAACAGCAATGACTTGCAGAACCACCCTATATATACTCTGAGATTTGAAATAAATTTTGTCACTTGCCATCAGCTTGTGTCCCTTGCCTGTTCATTAATCCTCGCCTCTCCTTCGGGAAACCCATGCAGTGGTCTGAGCAGGTCTCAGACCCCAATAAGTGGTGCCCAAAACGTGGGACTCGAATACGAGAGATAACGCGACAGACCCTCCAAAACAAACCCGAAGAATAAGGACGTATGGGCATTAAAAGAAGGGAGGGCAATCTGATCAGGTAAGTATGGGAAACAAACCAGGAAGAGCACGGTATGTAAATATGTTGAGAGAAATGCTGTGTAGCAGAGGTGCAAAAGTAGATCATAGCCAGATTTGTAATTTCATAGACTTTGTAAATACTGTCTGTCCTTTGTTCCCTGAGGACGGAGTGGTTGATGTTAAGTTATGGAATCAGAGAGGTCATCAACAGCAAGAATATTGTGCTAAGAATGGCCCGTCCGGGGTGTCTGTCTATACATTTAGTTTGTGGCGGCTTGTCCGAGATACTTTTGGTTTTAGCAGCGATCTCTGTGAGGCAGTTCCATGGAACCAACTGCTCCACCTCCACCCATATACCCTGATTTACAATCTTTACAGACTTTGAGCATAGAAAAAGAATTGGGGGATGATAAACACGAGGACAAGAAAGAAAATGATAGTGGGGATGAAGCCTGGCCAGATTCTATGGTCAGTGTTCTTTTTCCAGTCAGTGTAAAGAAGGACCAAGAAGAGGATCAGCTGTGCCCTAAAATTGTGCCAGCACCAAAGGACAAGGAAGTAAGAGAGGCAGAAGTAGATAAGGCAGAAGAAGAAGGGCCGCACCCTAACATGGCGCTGGAAAAAGAGGAAGCGCCCAAGTGCAAGTCTAATTCCCCATTAACTTCTAGTGAAACACCTGTGGGAGATCTAAGATCTGTGCTAAAAGAAGTTTTAAGTTAGTTAAAAGATTTAACTTTAGAGAAATAGGCATTGACTAAAACTATACAGCAAAAGGAGGGGCAGTGGCGTGCTGCCCTTGCTGACTTAGCCAAAGAAAGAGATGCTAGGACTCAAAGAGAAACAATGACTTCCTTATGCTTGAACCCCTGCACCACCATTCAAATACTCCAGTGATTGCCCCTGTCACTGTAAAAATAGCTACCCCAAGATATTCCCCGATACAGGTGGCATTGCTTGATGGAGAAAGACAGGGGGACAAGTAGTCTGGTTTTCAAATGTATCCAATTGTGAAGACACCCGCTGGACAAGATGAGCATGGTAGAGATGTGGAGACTCGCACCCACAGCTCTTTACCCTTTAAAAGAGTTAAAAATGGCTTGTGTTCAATATGGGCTGAATGCTCCCTTTACACAGGCTTTGATAGAACTAGTCTGTGAAGAAGTCTTGCCTCCTTTAGATTGTAAGAATATCGCCCATGCCTGTCTTGCAGGAGGTGATTACTTTGTGGAAATCTGGGTATTATGAGGAAGCACAGCGTTTAGCAAACCTTAACAACAATCAGTGGAATGGGGGAGCCACATTTGACATGTTAGTAGGGGAAAGGGAATATAATACCATAGAAAAGCAAATTATGTATCCTATGCCTGCCTATGCTTGGATTAATCAGTGCAGATGAAAAGCTTGGAGATCCATCCCCAACACCATTAATCAAAGTACTGAGTTATCAAAGGTGCGTCAGGGTCCTGATGAGCCTTTCCAAGTCTTTGTCTCCCGACTACTTCTTACATCTGGAAGGATCCTGGGTGATTCCCCTGACTCTCTGACCCTTGTAAAACAGTTGGTCTTTGAAAATGCCAACAGTGCTTGTCAGATGGTTATTCACCCGTTCAAGAATAAAGGCAGCTTAGATGATTACATTTGTCTTTGTGTCGATGGGGGACCCGCATACAATCAGGGCCTGGCAATGGCCATCGCCCTTCAGGGGCTAACTCATCCAGAAATATTTGCTGCTCTTAAATGCCCAGGAAAGTGTTTTAATTGTGGAAAAATAGGCCATTTTGCTAAAGAATGTAAACAAAGAAAGAATGCTAAGAACAGTTGTAAAAATACAGCTCCTGGAGTATGTCCCTGGTGCAAAAGAGGCAAACATTGGGTCTCTGAGTGCCTCTCGCAGACCGATGCCAATGGGCAACCGGTGTTGGGAAATGGCCAGAGGGGCCGACCCTGGTCGTCACAACCAAACAGGGGGACTTTCACGTTATCCATCCCTTCTGCAATGGGTCGCAGATATCTAGCTAGCCACTGCAGGGAGTGCCGGATTGGACCTCAGTCCCTCCACCAAAATCGTATTAACTCCTTAAATGGACATACAGGCTATCCCTACTGGGGTCTGGGGACCTCTGCCTGAAGGATATTTTGGGCTCATCCTGAGCAGAAGTAGCAGTACTCTTTCCAGACTAATTATCACCCCTGGGGTCATTGACTCTGATTATATTGGAAAAATAAAAATTCTGGCAAAAACCGAACAGGTTATCATCCCTTTGGCTGCTGGCCAATGCATAGCACAACTGATTTTGCTGCCTCTTGCTGTGAAAGAGTATAAGTAAAGAAAGAAAACAGAGGTGCCAGAGGATTCAGTTCTTCCGACGCCTACTGGGTGAGGGCTATCCAACAAGAGACACCTAAATTAACCCTTACAATAGAAGGCAGAATTTTTGCTGGCCTCCTGGATACTGGAGCTGATGTCTCTGTGATTTCTGAAAATGATTGGCCAACAGACTGGCCTGCACAAGAGACTATCACTAAACTTGTGGGTATTGGACAATCCCAAAGCCCAAGACAAAGCAGTAATTTACTACATTGTAAAGATGATGAGAGACATGAAGGTACTTTTCAGCCTTTTGTAGTATGTGGATTACCTACGAATCTCTGGGGCTGTGAAGTCCTGGAAAAGATGGGAGCCTTGCTCTTTTGTCCTAATCCCAGAGTAGCTCAAATTATGTTAGACCAGAATTTTGTGCCCACTGAAGGTTGAGGGAGAATCCAGCAAGGTATGCATCACCCTATAACTATTCAGGCCAAGCAAGATCGCAGAGGCCTAGGGTATTTTCCATAGCATCCACTGGTGTTGCTGCACCCCACTCTGATAAAATAACCTGGCTGTCTGGCATCCCTGTGTGGGTGGATCAATGGCCGCTTCCAGAGGAGAAAATTAGAGCAGCTCAGCTGTTAGTGCAAGAGCAGTTGACAATGGGACATATTGAACCTTCCACATCCCCTTGGAATTCTCCTATTTTTGTTATTAAGAAAATATCAGGCAAATGGAGATTACTCCAAGACCTCCATAAAGTCAATAGCTCCATGGAGAACATGGATGCTTTACAACCTGGGCTTCCTCCTCCCGCTGCCACCCCCACGAATACCTATAAAATTGTCATAGATCTCAAAGAATGTTTTTACACTATTCCCTTGCACCCTTCGGACTGCAAAAATTTGCTTTTAGCATTCCCTCCTACTAACTTTAAGAGTCCTATGGATCGATTCCAATGGAATGTCTTGCCACAAGGTATGGCCAACAGCTCCATTATACTCGAATGACTCAAGCATGGGGCTCCCATCGGATGGTCACCTGATTAGAGAAATTCAGACATATAATTATACTGGATGCAGTTACTCTCGTCCTATTTGCCATAAAGTTACTGAAAACTCTTTCACATCAAATGTGTGCCATATTGCTCCTTTGGAATATGGACCTATTGGAATAGTTGCACAGAATTTGGGATGTCCTTCCACCAGTGTTTGTAATCTTAATCACACTTCTAACAAAATTTCTTTATGCCTTCCTGAACCTTTTGTGTTTCTAACTGGGAACAGTCATGTTTGGAATTACATTTCATCAGTGGGATACTCTAGATATAACATAAGTTGTCTCCATTGTCAGTTGTGTACCTGTATTGCAGATTTGCTACCTAATACTACTGTGATGCCCCTTAAGAGACCAGCATATATATTATTGCCAGTGAATATTTCCCAGAAATGGTATGATGATGCAGATTTACAATTTGTTGATGATTTTATTAAATTGCTTGCCAGATCCAGAACAAGTCTTTGTCTCATTGTGGTAGGCATTGTCTCCCTCGTATCACTGCTCATTTCCCTCACTGCCACCACAGTTGCCCTTACTCAAGAAATTCAGACTGCAGCTACTGTTAACGAGCTGATGGACAATGTTGCCTACAACTGGGACCGGCAAGAAAAGATTGATCTGGCCATTGAACATCGCTTGAATGGACTGTATGATACTGTTAACGTACTTAGGGATACCTTAGAGCAGGTCGTGGTCTGGCAACGTCTTGCGTGCCATGCTGATTACCGCTCCATTTGTGTCACTAAACTTGTGTATAATGCTTCGGCCATCCCTTGATCCATAGTGCAGGCCCACCTGCATGGAGTATGGATCGCTGAGAATATCAGCAGAGAATGGAATGAGTTACATGTGTGAATAATTGCTATGCATTATGCCCCCCACCTCGACAGCACACCTGCAGAACTAGCTAAACAACTTCTCTGCAACCGTAAAAGCTTGTTCCCTACTATATCTTCCTTCTCTCAATTGTGGGGTCCCCTTCTCGCTATTGGCATACTTATCATCTTTTCTTGTCTCCTCCTTCCCTGCCTTCTTCGGATGGTGGTTGTTCAGTATAAATTACTGTGGAGTCGTCTTCATGGCCTCCAGCTATGCAGGACGTGTAACCAAAGATGGGTAAGGATCAGTGGAGCCTCAGTCAACCTAAGACAGAGCCATTGCCTTATGTTGCAATCAGTATCAATGACGGGTAAGGCTGGGGATTTGCATTGGCCACCTAAGACAGGCAACGTCCCTTAAATAAAGAAAGAAAGAAGGAGGAGATTTTGGGGACCAAAAGACTTACAGACCTCATAAAACTTTAAGTCTGGGTCTAACCAGACAAAGTCTGCTTATCAACATAACAGGGAAGGTAGCTTTCCCAAGGTCACCTGATTCATAATAAAGGACAGACTTGTAACTATGCAAACCGGCAATGACTTGCAGAACCACCCTATATATACTCTGAGATTTGAAATAAACTTTGTCACTTCCCATCAGCTTGTGTCCCTTGCCTGTTCGTTAATCCTCACCTCTCCTTGAGGAAACCCACACAGTGGTCTGAGCAGGTCTTGGACCCTGATACCACTGTAGCCATGTAGTATCTTTTAAAGTCGGGGAGTGACAGGCCTCCAACCTTTTTCTTGTTCTTAAGCAGTGCTTTGCTTATTCTGGGTCTCTTTCCTTTCCATATAAAGTTTGTAATTGCTTTTTCCATCTCTTTGAAGAATGTCGTTGG